>NW_022196898.1:17938783-17996219 GCF_008632895.1 Mastomys coucha
CTTTCCTCCCCAACTTGTTTCTTGGTCATGATGTTTGTGCAGGAATAGAAACCCTGACTAAGACAAGTGGATATTAGCCTAGAAGATTGTAATACACAAAGTATAAACCACAAACCATAAGAAACTCAAGAAGGAAGACCAAAGTGTGGATACTTCGTTCCTTCTTGAAAGGGGGAACAAAATACCCATGGAAGGATTTTCAGAGACGAACTATGGAGCCGAGACTGAAGGAAGGACAATTCAGAGACTGCTCTACCTGGGAATCCTTCCCATATTCAACCATCAAATCCAGACACTATTGTGGATGCCAGCAAGTGCTAGATGACAGGAACCTGAGATAGCTGTCTCCTGAGAGAAAAGAACTTTTCTAGACATGTTGGGGGCAGGGTGGAGAGGAAATACATAGGGTGAGGAGAGCTGGAACAAAGCAAAGAAGTAAGAAGGCATGCTGTGTGGGCACTCTCTCTCCCACTCCCTGGCCACCATATCAACATCCACAGTAGCTATGATGAAATGACATATGCAAAACTTTGAGCCAACATGTCCTTCCTTCCAGTTAAATTCTCAGATATTGAAAATCTAACATACCAGCAAGAAGAATGGCAGGAAGCAGGCTGGGTGTGAGCTATCCTGTGTTGGTGGAAGGCAATAATTCCTACAATCTGAGGGATTTGGATGGCCAGAGTGCCCAGGTTGTACTCTGTATTACACTGACGATCATCCAAGCCAACTGAACAGTATTAAGTCTCTCTGAAATGGCCACTCAGATATAGCTTCAACCTAATAAAATAACGTAATGGAATTTTTCACTCAGATCAGATAGTTTCGGTTCCAGTTTAGGATGACTGATCACATTCTCTCAGAAACTCCCTCTTCCTCCCTCCTTGGTAGCTTGCGTGAGCAGGGACAGGTACCCAGGGATGTCCCCTCAGGGTTTGTGTCTCAGATGAATAGAGTGAAACTTACAGAAACTGATTAACATAACAAATAAAAGTACCCCCGTTGGTTTTTTTTTTATTCTCTGTTGAAAAAATGATAAGAGAGAATAATGGGTTTCATTTTAAAGAAAATCAGATAAATTGATCTTTTCATTTATATGGCTACAAGGAGTTTTCACACTTTGATTTGGAAAGATGAGCAAAATTTATAGTGAACTAAGTGCCTTATACCCTAGAAGAATTCCTTCATGGAGAGGAAAAAAGTTCATACAAGAAATCTAAACCTTACAGTTACCTCACATGCATAGATACATCACTATATCTGCATAGTTATATAAGTTGTTTAGAACATGGTGGAGAACAGAAGAGCTCAGAAAAAATGCTGCTATGTTAATCGGGAAAGTAGAGTTAGAGTGAAATGCCTCACTTCATAAAAAACATTAAGATCTTCATGGGCATTTTTCTATACAAAACCACTTAGTCAGATTTGCATAGACCCTGACCTTGAAAGTGTAAGAGTGAGAAAATTGAGTGTATCAATCTGTAGGTGGGCATCTTCATATAACTAAGCAAGAAAATGTGTAAATTTTATTTAAAAATTGTTAGAAACACCCTAGCATGCCAGGAAGGATTGCGAAAGCTACATCATCCTCACACAGTACATATTTATTTGGTTGATTCTATACAATTAAAGTGGCAAAATAAAATCCATCCATATAAATTTGATTAATAGTTTTTAAATAAAACCTTATGACAAAACTTGTAGGCATCATTATTTTCTTTTATATTCATTTTTATATTATTCTTACTGGAAAAAGTGGATATGGATACTGATGATCGTGCCTGTAATTAGCTCAACTTTCTCATTAAGGAATGTTGCTTTAATAATTAAGATATTTCCAAGAATGATAGCTAATCTAATTGGAGATAATTATCAACAAATTATAATGTATTCTGTGTTGTGTTAATGATGCATGCTAACTTACGAAGAGATGACTTGGTAAACAAATATGTTAACTATCTTTGTCTTGCCCATTCTTAGTAACTTTTTACTGTTTCTCCTTTTTTTCAGATAGAAAGATAGACAGGCAGACAGATAGACGATAGGTGAATGGTGGCTGGATATGGATAGATCATTAGAGGTTGGGGAAATTACAAAGTTAGTATAACATATTGGGAACTTTATAGTAAGCTTTGGAGTTGAACTGTGTGAACAAGACATCTTAGTTGTAAATTCTTTAATGAAAAGAATGAAGGAAACTAGAGAGAGAATGATTCATTTTATTTTAAACGACATGTATTAGATATTGGTTCAGCACTAAAATATGGCAGGCCTAAAGGAAATCTATATATTTTAATAAATACTACATAACTTCTACTTTTTTCTTTGTGTGTGTATGTGTATGCAGTGTGTGTATGCAGTGTACAAGTGTGTGCATGAGTATTTATATGAGTGAGTGCATGTGTGTTAGTGTATACAGTGTATGTGCTTACAGTGTGTATATAGAGTCTGTGTATGTGTATGTGTGCAGTGTAGAAGTATGTGAATGTATTTTTGTGTACAAGTATATATCTGAGTATGTATATGAGTGAGTGTGTGTTAATGTATATAGTGTGTGTGTGCGCAGTATGCATGTATGTATGTATGTATGTATACATAAGAGTGTGTGCATATGAAGGCCTGAGGTTGAGGCCAGGAATTACAATCTCTCTTCTACTTTATGCATTATGATAAGTTGTATCAATCAAACTCAGAGCTCACAAATATGGCTAGTTTTGCTGGTAAGTGTGCTCTGGGAATTCCCATCTTGCATTTCTGAGACGCTAATTACAGTCAGGTCATGATGCACACCCAGCATTTGTTTATGTATAATTGGGGATCCAAACTCCCACCGCCAGGTCTTAGAACTTGCTGCCTACCTACCCTAGGCTAATCACTGAGAACTAGGCCAGTGAGAGAACCTGTCACAACGCACATGTGGACAAGACCTGAGGAACAACATCCAAGTTTGTCATCTCACCCTGCACATACTAATGCATACATGTGTGAAACAACACACATATGGCATGCACACATATGTATAAACACACAAAAAATTAAAGCACACTTTATCTAACATGTGCACCCAAATTGCTATAATGTTCTGGAGAAATAACCCACAAGAAACTTAAAGCACTGTACCATGAACTCGGACTGACTTCTGAAAAGTGTACCTATTTGTGCGACTCTTCACACAGCTCCATTTTTATCCCTCTTGTTCTCTCTAATAACTGTCCTTTCTCAGAACTGGGTAACAAGAGCTCTCTAACACGTCTATCCCCCTCTTGAAAAAGGCCCTCCACTCCCCAAACACCCTCCCTGCTCATGCACAATCCCTAAGCCATTGTTGACAGCTCCAACCTCCCCAAGTCAGGAAGACAATCCCAGCCAACAGGCCTGACATCAGAGGGTTTCAGGGTTCAGCTGGTCCCTCCGGGCTCTGTTTCTTCTTTAACTCCTGAAAACAGACATCTGTTGAAAGTTACATATTCAGTTTAACCTCCTGACAGGGAGCTGCTTTTTTTTTTTGTTTAAGTTAATGGTCTGGGATGGTTGTAATAGCTGCTTGTAATAGGTAGTAAAAGAGGCTCTTGGACTGAAGCCAAGCTCACCGTCAGTGGAAAGCACAGGGAGACAGGGAATTTATACATCGAAGGAGAAGAATGGATTAATACATGTGAACTTGATAAATGAGGGTGAAATGCCAATAGGGAATTAAAGCTTAACCCTTGGGAGCTCAAAAGTTAAGAAAGGAAAAGCTTAAAATAGTCTTTCGTATCTGATTCACACACACACACACACACACACACACACACACACACGGAGGGGGGCAGCCCTAGGGCAACCCCTTTTCTACTGTGAAGTGCAGGGGAACTAAGAGCTTTTTTCAAAGCGCACTTTAACACATTTCCATAAGCATCTGAGGTTCCGTGAAATCACTTTCCCCTGTTTCTACACTGACATTCTTCATCAGCGTTCTAAACTTCAGCATCTAAAATCACATGTCTACTTGATGATTCAGAGGAAAGATGATAGTAAGTTTCCCTTGTCTCTCTATTTATTCTGCACACGTAGTGAAGGCACGTGGTCTCTGCAAGCACAGGTTCAGACACGTCTCCCTGCTTGCCACTGCTACCATCCTTTGTCTCCTGGGCCTTGAAGCCATGGAAGGATGCTGAGCTGAGGGTGGAAAACTTCTGCTGCAGACATCTTAGGGTTATGGCCCAGAAACTACAAATCTGAACACTTAAGATGAAGATCAAAAGGAGTCAGGAAAGACTTTTACAGACTTCATGCTCCCACTAGTAAATTTTAAAATTCATTTGACAATTATTGCTAACCCTTTCCCGAGTGCATGTCAGCGGCCGAGGGGCCAGAATTAGGGATGAGAGCATCACCCTTCACCTGGAGAAGTCTGCATACAAGTGTAGAACTGAGGGTTGACATCTGAACCAATTATTTTAGAACTATGTGATAACGGTACTTAACAAATGTGACAGAACGATATGCAAAGGAATATTTCCATGAAAATGACACTAAGTAGAAAATCAGTTGAGGCTAACCCCCAAAGCAAAGATAATTTATTAGCTTACACAACTAAACCAGAAAGATTTGAAGCTATGCATCCCAGCACAGAGACAGTAAGTATACCTAGACATATGTTCTTTCAAGGGAGAATTAAGTTAAAGCCAGATGGTGATCAGGCTCTAACCCAAGTGCAGGAATGGCTTTCCACAAGGAGACCTGGACAGAGGAGGACCACATGAAGACATTAGATCATCCAGCCTGTGCACTTTACCACAACAATCTTAGAAAACCAACTCAGGGCACCACATCACACCCTGCAAACTTCCCCTGCCTGCTCCAGCAACCACACTCATGGCTATGAAGCAAGGCTGCCAGTTCTGTACTCATGCTTTCTCACTACACCATTGCCTGCCCTAAGAGGCAATTTCTAGATGTTTTCGACATGTTTTAAGAGTCTGCCTCTTCCCTCTACCTTTGTCTGCTTTTGTCTGGACAACTGCTGCAGCTTAGGGAATGTCATTTACAAAGTGGCTTTGGCTCAACAAGGGACCATCTCAGAGAAGTGACGTGGAATTCAATTCTGTCCAAACCATGCCATGTCTCCAAAGGAACGTTGTTATGTTAGCCAGTGTAGCCATGGAGATTACCATCCAAGAGCCAGAGAAAGGGGTCAGATGAAGTCTACCTAATAATGCCGGGCAGATGGAACCCCGAGGGGAGGTTGGGACAAGGCCTGGTGAATAAACACGTGTTCTATGGAGAGGGACCCAAAGGACAATCTAGACAATTGCAACAATGGATGGGAGAGACAAAAGATGCAAGAAGGCCTGTGGTGTTTGGTAGGAATCAGGCAGTCTCAGTGTGACTCAGACCTTCCGGTCTTAGCACTGGAAGACTTACATACTGGGAAGCCAAAATATCTAATTTATTAAATGGCTTACATTGAAATAGTAACAGTAGTTATCTCACAACAGAGAGACTGAGAACTCTGTAGTTGCCAGGTCCTTAAGGCTGGGTGCCTCAGGAATTGGAGTGGTCCCCAAATAGCTTTCTCTTACCAGAGAAGCCAAGAACCAGTAATTTTGCTCTGTTCACAAGGAACTGTGCTTCAGCCGTCCCAATATGGAACTGAAATTTTGAAAGATTCCTGGACAGTCTCATATCCTTAGTTCATGGTGGGAGCTTGGAAAGACTGGTTCTAATATCAGTCAAGGAATCATCATCATCATCATCATCATCATCATCATCATCATCATCATCATCATCATCATCATCATCATCACCATCACCACCACCACCTCCACCAGCAGCAGCAGCAGCAATGGAGTAAGTCAACTTAGCAGCAAGAGGGAGGCCAAGAAAACAACAAAAGGGGAATGAGCTTCCTTCTCCTCTGCCTTTTAATCTGGGCTGCTACCAGAAGGTGCTGCCTCTGTTTTGGGTGGGTTTTACCACGTCAGCTAAGTCATTTAGGACAATTTCTTAGTTGAGGCTCCTTACATGGGTGATGGTAATTTGTGGCAAGTTACTTTAAAGCCAACCATCATGGTCCTGCACACTGAAGTGGCTGGGCAGCATGAATCTTGGGAGTTAGGAGCGAAGTTTAACAGAGCAGAATTGCCAGAAGTAAGACAGGAAAGGTAGGTCAGAAACAATAACTTTAACCAGACAAAATGTGTTATCTTCCTCTGCCATGCTGAAAAACAATGTAGGGAGGCACTCTTACATAGAGGTGGAGTCTGCTGTAATCTCCAGGCCAACCATCTGGCTCAGAGTCACACTGACCCCTGGGACCATAGGTTAATGCTAACTACAAGGAACTTAAAATGTACTTCTTAGTCAATGGGACTGTTTCAGTAACCTGAATTGTTGGTTCATTGCTAAATGTCTCTGTTCCTCAATACCTCATATGACATCACAAGAAGAAGAGATACACAGATATAAAGCAGATCACAGATGCGTGTCAGATGCTTCCGGCAGGAGGGAGGAGAGTTCAAAGCCATCCTCAGCAGAACACTGCATTTGAGGCCACTCTGAGCCATGTGAGATCATGTCTCAAAAAAGAAATGGAAAAATAAATATAGTGTCTTCCTATATCTTTATATATTGATCACCCTCAATTTATGTATTAGTAGTTCTACAATAATCTAGTATACAAGTATGATATAATCATTTAACTGGTCCCCATGGATGCCACTAATGCTCTCTGCAAATTTTGCTTTTATAAAAATGTGCTCATTTCTACCACTTGAATTTCTGAAAGTTTAGCAGCAATGAGAGAATGCAGCCTAGCAACCAGCCGATGTGTTTTCCTGATGTTTCAACCCTCATAGCCTGTGTACTTATTCCATCTCCCCCTGACTGATTTTTAGAGAGAAAAGGGAAATGACACTGGGGAACCAAGACAACAAGTTGCTATGCCACCTTGAGCAACAAATGATGACTTTGGCAACTCCTGTTCCTTTTTTTATGAAGTAAGACCTTCCAACTTCTAACTCCAACACTCTGCCTCCCTTAACACGAAATAACATTATGCTATTCTGACAACCTAGATTTTGAAAAATAATATGCATACCGTAAAGTGTTATCTTGCCTCATTGAAGTTCAAATAGTATGGTGATAAGACTATATTAAAAACATTTGTAAAACTCCCCAGTAAAGAGTTCATTGTGGTCCATTAAATCTTCTCATGCTTTGATTCGCTTACTGCAATTCCTGTAAATGGGATTTGCACCAAGGCCACGTTAACACCATCTCGCTTCTGCTCTGCTATTATCCACTGAGCTTGAATCAATTGGATGAAAGAGGCCTTTTCAAGTGTATTGATTTTCATTTACCCACCCTCATCTGTTTGCTTTCTTGGTTCCCATACATGATAATGGGGCAGAGTTGGACTTCTCCATGGTGTTACCTCTTAGTATTTAATATTTGAATAGTCATGTCTAAACATTGGCATAAGAATTACAGAATTTTTACTGGAAACACGAGTTCTATTTATAATGGGGTAGCACAGGGGCTTGAACCTTCTCAAGACAAAAATAAAACTGCCTGAGGAAGTATGCTGTAGACAATACCTTCTCCACATGAAGACATCCAGTTCACACCACCCCAGCCCCTGGGGATCTCACACCAGTGGTCCTGTTCTTCACCTCAATAAAGTAGATTACACATAGGGAGCCATCCGGCCTGGAGAGATGGCCCAGCGGTTAAGAGCACTCATTGCTCTCCAGAGGTCCTGAGGTAATTCCCAGCAACTGTGTGGTGGCTCACAACCATCTATAATGGGATCTAATGCACTCCTTTGGCATCTGGGCAGCTATATGCAGATAAAGCAGTCATATACATAAGACTGATTTAAAAACATAATAAGAGAAACACAGGAAACCATGCAATGTTGTCTAGAAACTGGTCCTCCTGTAGACACAGTGTTTATTCATTGTATGAAGGCTGAGTGTTCTACTGCACTCTCCCTCCTCACTCTCCTGTTTCCTGGGTCAAAGACCATTGGAGCAAAAGGAAGCGGGAACTACAAAATGAAAGACTTCTTATCCTCTTAGGTTAGGTTGATATATAGTGATGTGTGTGTGTGTTTGTGTGTGTGTGTGTGTGTGTGTGTGTGTATGTCTGTGTGTCTGTGTGTGTCTTTGTGTATGTGTCTATGTGTGTGTCTGTGTGTGTGTCTGTGTGTGTGTCTGTGTGTGTGCTGTGTGTATGTGTCTGTGTGTGCATGAGTGTGTGTGTGTGTGAGTGTGTGTGTGTCTGTGTGTGTATCTGTGTGTGTGTCTGTGTGTGTGTGTGTGTGTGTGTGTGTGTGTTAGAGAGAGAGAGTCATTTTGACACATAGTTAGGATTTTGGAAGTCAGATACTTTAGTAACTGAATTGCAGTTACTGGGCACTGTGCAAGCATTTGTTGTAAGACTAAATGAGATATCCTAGGCTTCTAGTAAATAGATTTTGACTTTTCAGGTAAATACTGAATCTTACATGGGGAATTTACACAGGGAATAAATTCTGGCTAAAGGAAAACTGTAGTCAATATTTATTTGGAGATGTTGTAAATATTTCTCCATCCTGAAATAAGACTTTTCGTTGAGGCTAAATGACTCCCTGTGCAGTGTCACAGTCTGATTGGAAGGCATCTTTCTCTTGTGGTTAAATCTGTTGACTCTATTCAGATCTGATAGCAGATGCCAGCATAAAGGCTGGCGAGTACCTGAGTCCTTGTTTGGAAATAGGAGGCAGGAGTCATTCACTACAAGTTCAAAGTGCTTAAATGAGCAGGCAGCATTGATAAAATAAACAACACACTAGAAAGATCTTAAATATAACCTGATTAGCAAGGAAGCTAATGTTCTGAATGCATTTCCATAGCACATGCAGTGTTATGAGAGATAACTTATGTAAACAAACTTTAGGGAAAAATCCTTTCAAAATGATTATAAAAAGTTTTTTAATACGGTAATTTATTTGGAGACAAGGAAAAATATAGAAATGAATTTGAAGACGGTTATAAACACCATGAACACAAGATCAGATACTTGCAAGCATAATACTGTATGGTGGCTAAGAACAAGCAAGAGGTTTGGGATCTCAGTGAGTTTGAGATCCAGACCTGACTTCTGACTAGATTTTCTGAACCTCAGTTTCCTGGTTATAAAAAGAATAAAATGGTTGCTCTCAGAATTAAAAATCCAGAAAGCTCTGCAAAGGTCTACAGGAAAATCCCCCATAGTCAGGTGCTCTTTTGATGACATCTGATGGCATATCACTTAAATGACCAATGAAAACATCCCTTGGGACACGAGTCAAGGAGGTGAGTAATTACTGGATTTGGAATGAAGCAGAGAGTAAAGCTGTTCTCACAACTCTACTGCATGAGCTGTCAATAATTATAAGAGAGGGTAGGGCTTGAACCAGAGATTGGCAGAGGAATAGTTTCATTAGCTGCAGAGGAGAGGCAATGAGCATTCAGCTGCCAATAGAATAGCCATCGATCCAGCCGTGGTCCTGACCATGTCCTCCTTGATTAACCAATCTTCTAATGTCTTCTTCTAGTTTTTCTAGAGTTTATTCCAATCGGTTATTCTCAGTGTCTTTTCGGGTTTGCCAATTTGCCTGTTTGTGTCATTGTTGTTTGTTTCTGTTCTGTTCTGCTTTGGTTTGGTTTTTTAGCACTCCCAAATGAAAAATCACTTTTAATTTCAAACAACACTAAGAATAAAATAATAGGTGCCAATGAGATCACTAAGTGCCTAAGGGGGCTTGCAGCCCAAGCCTGATGACCTGAGTTCCAGCCCCTGGAACCACATGGTGGAATGAGAGATATAGCTCCCTGCAAATTGTTCACTGATTTCTCTATCTGCATGTACATGTGTACGTGTGTACATACACATACGATAAAAATAATGATGTAATAATAAATAAAAATAAGTGCATTTTTAATTTAAAAGAGTAAAATAAAAATGAAACTAGCCAGACCCCTGTTCTGTGTAACCTCTCTTAGAAAGTTGCTGATGTTCTGTGTAACCTCTCTTAGAAAGTTGCTGAAGTTGTCACTAAACACTTGTGTGTCTCCACATCTGCCCCCTGCACACCCACAACAGCACACACACACTTACACGTTTATCTAAGCTCTTTTTTAAATAAAAATATATTTATTGTGTACGAATATCTTGCCTGCACTTACAATGTGTGCACTTTGTGCAAGCCTGGCACACAAGGAGTCAGAAAAGGCATCAGATTTTCTGGAATGAAGTTATGGATTGGTGTCAGCCATCATGTGGAGGCTGGGAATCAAGTCCAGATCCACGGCAAGAGCAACACCTGCTCTAAACCACTGAAACGTTGTCCCAGCCCCAATTAGCTTATTGTTCACTTACTAGGTAGTAAGGCCTGAGTATCTTTTCATGTTGAAAATCTTGTTTTCTCTAAGTGGGTACACTGAAGTTGACTATATAGATGTTAGCATAATGAATAAACCCATCAATGATCATTTTATTTTCTAGTTTTAGCTTTAAATATTCAGTCCACATGCCTATGATAACCATCTTAACATTTTTTTTGTGTGTGTATCTGCTTTGCTATCACTCTAACGTTTTTCAGAAGTGGATCAGAAGGGCTAACTTCATGCTCACAATCTTGGCTTTTACATACAAAAGTGGCAAGCTTGGTCACTGCATTTAAATCCTTGACTTTAAAAGAAGTTAAACTGTCTTAATGTTTTTGCATAAAGCAATATTCTTATAAAAATTTGTTTTATAAAAAAACTTGAAAATTTTTTTCAAGAAATCATAAATTTATCTTACTTATATGATTTGCTACAAAGCAGTATCTTAACAATAAGAAAATTTATGAAAAGATGTTCAACTTCATTTCTCTATAGGAAGTAGTGCCAATTAAAACAAGCAAACTCTAATTTAAGTGTCTGGCTTCATAGCTAATGAGCTTGTTCTTCTGCACAGTGTCTGAGATTCCGGAGTTGCTGTGGGTGGTTGAGCTGAGCTGAATGGTTTCAAAGGATGCCTCAGAACCAATGCTGATTTAGCTCAGAGCAGTTCTCTCTCATCTCCTGAAAGAATATCGAAGACCTATCTCTTGGCTTGTGGTTGGCTGTCTGGTCATTGATACATCTGAAGCTTCCTGTCAATGTGACTTGGATATTTAAAATTTGTCTTCTTGATGTGTCATGCTTTTCTCCTTGGATACTTAGTGGCTATCAATTTTGATAACTGAACAGTTTTGATGTATTTGGCAGAATCTCTATTATTTTCTTGAAGTAATTCATTGCCTCATCTTTGTAGACTAAATTTGATTTTTTTCTATAAGTATGTAACCCTGCATATGGTGTTCTAGTTCTTAAAACCTGAAACTCTTTTTATGTCATCGTAGAGCTGGGAACAAGCCAACGAAACTCATTCTAAGTACTACCATGTGATTTTCAGACTCCATTTAATCTTAGGGAGAAAGTTCCAGGCTCTGGGGGAGCTGGGTCCTTCTCAATAGCTGAACAGCTTCTGTTGTAAACCGTTGTCTGAGTCTAGACACCTCAGGGACAATGTGAAAGAAGACAGTTGTCTGAATCAGTCTTCTCAAGGACAACTTCTCCATCTTGCTGGCAGAGTCAAACAAGTTCATGTGCCCAGGGCTAGGAATAGCTATCCCACTTCTCCAAATGTTTTCTTAATTGTCTGTTAACTGGTAAAGAATATAGAAACTGATGTTACCTAAACCAGGATGCATACGTTATAAAATTATATAACTAATTGTCTGGTATGCCCCAGTTAGCTACATGCAACCCACCCGCTCCCTTGTCCCCTTATCACTCTGAGCTCCAGACTGTTCCCTTATCAGCTCTGAGCTCTCTTCTCTAGGAGAATTAATTAAGAACCTTGAAGCCAAGTGCACTGGCTGTGCCCAGTCTCCAACTGATACTCCCATGCTTAACCCATAATGTCAAAATACAATGGGATAACACTGCAGCTCCTCCCAGTTCCCCACTCTGTTTGTGTTCCCATACTTTAAAAATGTACAGTTTGGCTTCTGGGGCATGGTTCAGATTGTGAACTGGCCACTTCTCTGAGTGCTCAGAAATTAAATCTTTGATTTTTAAGCTTCTATATCTGAAGTGAGTTTTCTTTGCTTCCATGTTAAATCCAACTGTAGGAACTTTGAGAACTAGGAAAATTTTGGTCCACAATTATTCAAAGTTTGTCCTGGTATATTTCATCAATAAAATTACTGATGATATCTAGAAAAGGAATACAAATAAGCAGTTATAAGTCAACCCAAGAAACTCTGAAATAAATAGCAGGCAAGTTTTCTAATGAACAGCTTTGAGCTGGCATGTGCCAAAATTCACTGACTAAGTACATTTTCTTGAGGTACATATTAACTAAAGCAGGGTTATTTTTGTTACTAGATAGGCTGCATAGACAGCCCCATTTCCTCACTTAGCCAAGAGATTAAGCATCTTCAATATCTTAAACAAATAAAGACTTTTTCAATGTAAAAACAGAAGACAAGGCTGGAGATGTGGCTCAGTTGGTACAGTTCTTGCCTAGCTTACATGAAGGCCCAGGTTCAATCCTCAGCACCTGTACTGGCTGGTTCTGTGTGTCAACTTGACACAGGCTGGAGTTATCACAGAGAAGGGAGTTTCAGTTGGGGAAGTGCCTCCATGAGATCCAGCTGTGGAGCATTTTCTCAATTAGTGATCAAGGGGGTAGGGCTCCTTGTGGGTGGTGCCATCCCTGGGCTGGAAGTCTTGGGTTCTATAAGAGAGCAGGCTGAGCAAGCCAGGGGAAGCAAGCCAGTAAGAAACGTCTCTCCATGGCCTCTGCGTCAGCTCCTGCTTCCTGACTGAGTTCCAGTCCTGACTTCCTCTGGTGATCAAGAGCAATGTGGAAGTGTAAGCTCAATAAACCCTTTCCTCCCCAACTTGCTACTTGGTCATGATGTTTGTGCAGGAATAGAAACCCTGACTAAGATAGCACTATATAGAAAGGACATGGTGAGCCACATCTGTAATTAACCCCTCCCTGAGGAGGTAGAGACAAGGAAATAAGAAGTTCAAGGTTATCCTCAACTGATAATCACCTTCCTCCAAATAAAATAAGTGATTTTAAAGTAGAGGCAGTTGTTACATGTCAAATATTAACTGCTGGTCACTAACAAGGTCTTGACCAATGTCAGGAACTATACTTACTCTCAGCCCTGTTCTATCCAGTTATATAAGCAAAATATGTTTGGAAGCTTTGCAAACACATTCACTGTTAACAAAAATCTGAAATATATAAAGGGTTATAGAGAAATTTTAATCCAGCAACATAGCTGTGGCAAGGGATCGTATCCAAGGTCTGTGTAATATGGGTGACATGCAGACACACCAACCCGGGTGACATGCAGACACACCAAACACCTCTAATCCCCCTGGGTGGAATATGGGTGACATGCAGACACACCAAACACCTCTAATCCCCCTGGGTGGAATACAACTCCCTTAGGACACACCTTTAAAGTAAAATTAAACCACATTTGAAAGTAACATCTAATTGTGGGGCAGACAAAGTGAGGAATCAGAGAAAGATTTGACAGAACAAGTCAGAGATAGTATACACCCAACTCTCACAAGAACAGCACAGGAAAGAAGCTATTTAAGAGCAACACAGGAAGAGAGAGTCAGTCAGTCAGTTGAGTGAGTACAATGCAGTGAAGTTGAGTTCATTCATGGATTCATGTAGTTCAGTGCAGCTGAGCAGAGGCAGTTGAAGCCAGAAAATAAGAAGGAGCCAGAAGAGTAGAACAAATCGCCAGAGTTAGTTTGAAGCAAAGGAGATCAGCTCATTGCAAAGCTGAGAAAAGCCAGACTGAAACAGTCAGCTTGGAGAGGAGTTCAAGCCAGAACAGCTGAGTTAGAGCAGCCAGTCAGCCCAGATTCAGAAAGAACTAGAAAATAAGGTGAACTTATTCAGCACTAAGTCTCCAAGATGAATTCATCAGGCAATAAAAGTTACATTTACAGGGTCACATGCATAAAACATAAGCAAGGAGCTGAGGGCGTGCATATATTTAACACCTATGTGTTTGGGGAAACCGTGGCATGTAGCAGGATGGGAAAAGCAACCTGGTTTGGAATGTCATTGCTGTCAGTACCAAAGGAAAGCCACATCTGCATTCTAATTAAGTGTAGTTACTAGTTGAATTCCACATAACATTAAGAAATTCTCTAACCTCTATGAGATTCTACTTCATGGAAATACTAATAATAATATTATTCTTAGTGGAAGTTATGAGAACATAATGAGGAAATAATTATCAAAATTAGTAATAGTCATCTAATAAGTACTTATTTCTTTTAATGGGGAGAAATGTGTACAAGATTAGGCAGTCTTTACAGGAAGGTCCTGAGTAGGAAATGGGAATAGGCAGACGGGAAAAATACCCACAAAAAAAGCCAAGAGTCTGTTCAAACAAAATGATCTCCCTCAAGTCACTTCTTTAAAATCTCTGGGCTGGGGAGATGCTTCAGTAAACTGATTGACACACAGCATGAGGACCTGAGTTCAGATCCCCAGTGCCCAAACAAAAGGCAGGTGTGGCAGCACGTGATTGTAATACCAGTCCTAGGATGGTGGACACAGGGGCATTTCTGGGATTTACTGGCCAGCCAGATTCACCAAATTTATGAGCTCCAGATTCAGGGAAACCCTGTCTGAAGAGGAAAGAGGGAGAGGCACCAAGGAAGATACCCAACATTGACATCTGACTACATGTACACACACAGAAACACACATACACACATGCTCTTCCTTCTGAATGAGTCCCTAATCAATTTTTATTTATTCAAATTACTCCATTATCATAAATACTTCAGAAGTGATTATATGTAAAATCTATGCAGTTCAAACTATCAAGCAAGTAACATGGTACAATACAAAAACATATTGCACAAATCCAGGTTTGTTCCTTTCCTGATACAAATGTTAAAATGCTATGCTAAATACTAGGTAAAATAATTCAACAAATATTCAAATAACAAGCAAGTAGTTTTCATTCTAGAAATGCAAGGGTAATTTAATACAATAAAATGTTTCTATAAAACACTAATATATTAAATATGAAAATTAACCTGATTATCAATAGATAAGGCAAATGAATTTAATAAAATGTAATGCCACCCCTCACAATGTAGAAAAGAGTAAATAAGAGTTATGAAAACCAGCTGCAATAGTACCTACTTGTGATCTCAGCACTTAAGATGCTAAGGTAGAACGGTTACAAATTCAGTGTCACCCTAGGCTATATAGTAAGACCCTAACTAAAAATAAAGCTATGTCTTTAATTGGAATTATTAAAAATTATAAATATCCTATCTACTTGTGAATTAATTATGACTAGCAGGATTTCATCAAAATCAGAAACAGAAACTCATTACAGTCCTTATTAATTGCAGTAAAGAGAATTCCCAAAGTAATTATGCTTAATGTTTTTAAAACATAAATACTAGTTTTATGCAATAGAAAAGAAAGAGATGTTGTGACCACAAATACACACACACACACACACACACACACATACAGACACACACACACTGCTGAAACTGGTAAGCAAGCAACAGTTTGATACAACAAATTATTCATACATGTATTAAAAACAAGATGAGATAATTATTCAAAGATATTATTCTAAATATTTTGTTCACATTAACAACAGAAATACAGTGTTAGTAAATAATAATAATATGTAGGAATGTATATTCTATGTAAAGAAAATTGTATACACATATATTACAAGACTTTAGGAAATATAAACCCCTTAAATTGCCCACTTTTCTAATTGAGAAAAGCAAATGGCATAACATGTCATTTTCTTGCCCATAAAAATAGCTATATAAATACCAACCAATTCTTAACAGTATATTTCTATAACTGAATAATATTTTTATAAATTCAGGTGGGAAGAAAACAAACGCAGTTGCCTACACAGAACCCAATGTGTAACTGTTTATAGCAATATTATGCCTAGTTTCAAAATGGCTATAAACAACTCAAATGTACCGTATCTAGTGTATGATAAAAAAGCTGTGCTATATTAAAAAATGGCATAAATGACTCATAATGACTAGTGATGACAGGCTGCAATGAGTTCTGGCTTAGTATGCCCTAGCCCTGGGTTCACACACCAGAATCTCAGAGAAAAGGAAGAGAGAGAGGGATGGAGGGAGGGAGGAAAGGAAAGAAGAAGGGAGGGAGGAAGGAAAGGATAGAAGGAAGAAGGGAGGGAAAGAGGGAGAGGTGAGGAAGGGAGAAAGAAAAGAAAGAAAGAAAGGAGTAGCTAGGCATGAAGATCTACATTTTACACACCAACATAGATGCATTTCAGAAGTGTTACAATAGAATAAAGGAGATACACTCAAAATGAGGTCTTAATCTATGATTTTATTTATATGGCATTTTGTAGAAGACAAAAATAGGGAAAATAATCAAATAAATAGTTGACTGGATTGGAGAAGCAGGGAAGATGTGTAAAAGGGGAGCAAGAGAATTTGGAGAGATGGTGATGGTTATGGCTTTGCAAATTTTTCTAACTGTATAAAGGTTGGATTTTGTTGTCTATGAATTACATATTTTTAAAGACACACAAATAAAACCAGTAAAAACACAGCAGAGAACTGGGGGACATGCTCAGTGGGTAAGGACCTGAGTTCAAATCCCAAGCACCACATAAAAAAAAAATCCAGATATGGCTGTGCATGCTGGTGACCCTAGCACTGAGATGGGTATGTTTAGGGAAGCCGCTGCCCAGCCAGCCTAGCCAAAAGCCCCAAGTGATGAGGTTACATGAGAGATTCAGTCTCAAAGAAGACACCTAGGGTCCTTCTTTGTCCTCTACGTGCACACACACACACACACACACACAGACACACACACACGTGCATAGACACACACAGAGACACTCACAGACACACACACAGACACACACACACACACAGAGAGACACTATAGACTGGACAGTTTCAAGTCTCCATTTGAAAGAAGCTGGCTGCTCTAATCCTACCAGATGCTCAAATGTCTTTCAAAGCAAAAGAATTGCAGTGGAGGTTCATCTGCTGGACAGACAGACCACTATCATGAAGACATGCATACCCAATCCGCCTCTGCCTGCATGGTGACTTAGTATATTTTTCAGGCAGCCTCACTGAAGCAAGGGAAAAGGAGAGCTTGTCAGTCTACTGTCATAGGGCCCCATGTGCAGATTAGGCTATTTAGATTCATATCTCAAGTCACATAATACAGTTAATTTCATACAAATTATTACACAAGCGGTAGAACATCTTAAATGTTAAATCATTTCCCAGAGCTCTAAGAAACATAAAAACACTATCAATAAATTACAAAAGTCAATCTACTGTCTAATCATACCCATCTCACACAGATAAAAAGTAAAAAACAAAACAAAACAAAACAAAAAACCACAAACAAGCAGTGGAAAGATGGTAACTTTTCAAGCAATGGCAACAGAGGCACAGTATCTTCTTCCCTAACATATTGTAAATCTGAGTTCTGCAATAGTTAATTGGGCACACAGTCGCCAGCAACACAAAAAGAAATATAGACAGTTAGATAATAAATGAATGTGGTAAATATAAATGTTCACTGTCAGTGACAGTGGCATTGATGAGTTTTTCTAGTCCTTAACAGTAAAGCTTGTACATCCCGCTCAGCAAAACACATCTGAATAACATATGTCTTCCACCTTTAGTCTTCTTTGTTTTTATTATTTCAAATAAAAGACATTTATTACAGCAGTATTGATAGTGAAGAAAAGATAAAAATCAACTTGATCACGATATGGGATAGAACAGTATAGTCATTAGAATGCCAGAACTATAAAACAGCATGGGAAGCAATTGTTATGATATCAAATGGAACAAGCATGATATAAAATTGGATATTTAAAGAGGCATGTACGGAGAAAATAAGGCATTACAACTTAAGCACAGCAGCAAATGCTTATACAGTTCACACTGCCAGGCACTATTCCAAGTCATTCCGTGTAAAAGCTCCTGGATGCCCAAACACTGTGATTTCCTCTGTATCAATTAGGAATTTGGGATACAGAGAGGTTAAGTAACTTGCCTAGGTTCACACAGCACAATGCCTAACAGGCACATAGCTAAGGTACCAGTGTCCTTAGCTAGTGTATTCTATGACCTCAACAGTAAACTCCGACACATCGAGCAATATTCTTAATTAAACACGCATATTAAAACATTCGAGGAAGAGGCACTTAAAGGTCTCAGGGGGAGAGATGGGAAATGGGAAGGAGAACAAAGACATCATACCACGGGTCTGCTGAAGGAAATTAGCCTGTGCATTGCCCCCAGGATACAAAATGAAGCTCCCCTGGTCCTGACCTGAGCAGCAGGAAGCTGGGGCACATGTGCGAGCCATGGGCAGGGGAGATGAGAACAGAGTTCATGCCCAGGCCTCCCTGCAAAGCTGTGCATCTGTGGAATCACCACAGTGGCTTGAGATGCAGAAGAATGAAATGTCAGACTTCCAACTTTCTCTAGCTGCCCTACGTCAACACGTTAGGGATCAGAAATCCTGAACCACCAAGCACAGTGTGAGGGCATTATTTTGAACCACATAGAAAAATGGATGTAGCTCCGTTTTCTCAATGAATTCAATTTAAAAATAACGTATTGCCCCGACTCAAAATGAAATAGCTGTACCACTTGTACAGAAACCTGTGTAGCTAGACAACTAAACTCCGTATCAAAGTCCACTGGACCCGTGTTGACTACAATTGCCTAATTTATCTCCACTTACTGAAAAAAAGAGGACACAATGTCAGTGCTTCAGGCTGCAATTGGAGAATAATAAGAATTATAAAAATTGTCCATATTTCATAAAGTACCATTAGGAAGAGACACATTGACTCTGTTACCTGTCATCTGAATATAAACCATGTTTCTTTTTGGGCAGAAAAGCCGGCAATTCCTCTCATAAAAGTTACCCTGGAGGATATATAAGAATAAGCTTAGAAAAACATGAATAAAAGAAATCATCAAGTATTACTTGGAGCTACAGTTGTTGATCATGAAGATTAGGTTTGACAGGAAAATATATCCTTTGGGAAATCCTATTAATTCTTCACAGCAAATTTCACTACACTCTGCAATTGTGGTAATGTACCTGATACTGAAACCTTAGTTTTATCAAACTTACAAAATGGTTTCTAATGTGCTCACCGTCTACTCAACATAAAATGTAGCTGCAGGATTCCAAATGTATGGACAAAAATCTGGGGAAAAAAATCACAGACAAGAACAGCACAGAACCTACACAAGCTCTTAAACACTGGAAATCAGGAAGCTCATTGGCTAGATGAAACACAGCAGTTTACACATTGGACATTTTCCTTCCATTTTGTCAGTAAACTGGATTACAAAAGACAATGTTGTAAACCAGGGAGGTGCCATTATGGTTTGTGTTTTAAGTTACTTACAAGACATAATTTGAAAGGATGACCTTGTGACTGATTTGATTCTCTTCTCTCCTACAATTATCTCTCAGTCTTCCATACAGGTTTCCTTTGTTCCCAAATGTAGAGTGAAGTTGCCTTGACTACAATGGCTAGTTTCTAATGGACACTGGTCCACTTTGAAAACAGGCTCTTTCCTATCTTTTCCTTGTATGTATTGATCTCCTTTGAAGCCTTCTTCAGTAATCTTTATTTTCCACTGTTTAATGACCTCAAGTCTTCTCATTGCAGATCCAGTAACAAAGTAACCTGCTTAGATTTCATCTTTGCTTGCTTTTGATAATTTCATATAATCAGTCAGAGAATGAAACTTTTTAAAAAATGACAAATATTGTATATACAGTATATTGTAATTATATCACTTCCTCTTGTCTTTCTCCTACTTCTGATGACCTCCTCCTCCTGGTTCCTGGTCCAACTAGTTCCCTTCCTTCCTTCCTTCCTTCCTTCCTTCCTCCTTCCCTCCCTCCCTCCCTTCCTTCATTCTCCCCTCCCTCCCCCCTTCCTCCTTCCCTTCCTCCCTCCCTCTCTTTCTACCTCTCTCTCCCTCTCTCCCTCTCTTTCTCTTTCTTTCTCTCTTTCTCTCTCTCTCTTTCTTTCTTTCTTTCTTTCTTTCTTTATTTCTTTCTTCTGCCAACCAAGTTTAATATGGAGTGCTTATTTACCTGAGCATTGGCCATTCTCCAGTGGTCACACTCTGAAGAACATGATACTCCTTCCCCTGGTTAGCATTAGATAGTGTCTCAGCTCCTCTCCTGCCCATTGTGAAATGTTGAAGGCATGCAATCCTTTGCAGATCTTGTGGAGGTAGCCACAGCTGTGTATTCATAGTTGTAATAGCTATGTCTTATACAAAGACACTTCACAGTACTTCTACCCAGCCTTTGATTCTTACGTTCTTTCTGCCCCCCTTTTCCTTGGTGTTCCTTGACTATGAGATCTTTAAGCAACCTTTATGTATTGTTTTGTTTTTTGCTGTTTTTTTTTTTGTTCAATTTTTTTTTCTTTCTTTAAATCAGTATAGCTGAGAAACATGCAATGTATCTATAAGAAATGTTCCTGTCATTTTGTGGTCACTACGTGCACTTCAGCAATGCTAAAAATGAAGGATCTCAAATTGCTGCAATTGGAGAAGTACTGTTAAATCCTAATTCAAGAAAATATTCAGTATATTAAGAATCTTAATTAATTTAAGTTTTATATTTCAGAAAGATTAACCCCATATTCTAGTATTTCAAAATCTTTCTAAATTATATCTTTATTTACTCTTCTTAACAATAGAATAAAGATACACAGATGCTGAGGCATACAGTTTAGATAAGGCCCATGGGAGGTGGCTCATTTGGTAAAGTGCTTGATACATGAGGCCTCAGTTTAGATCCCTATCACCCCTGTAAGAGTTAGGGCATATTGGCACATTACCATAGCCATATCAGTAAAAGGCCAAGACAGGTGAGTCTTGAGAGCTCAATGGCCAGCCAGTCTAGCCAAAATGGTGGATTCTAGGTTCAATAAGTTCAATAAGTGACCCTGACTCAAAAATAAGGTGGAGAGTGATAAAGGAAAGAAAACCATGACAAAGTTCGGGCATAGGTAGGACTCATAAACACATACTACAGGAGTAAGATCAGTAGCCTGAGGAGTGTGTCCCCCTGCAGAGTAAATAGGTAAGAGGGAGAAGAAATTCCAGCCAAGTGAAGACCTAGAAACTGAAGCCACAAAATGACCACATAACACACACCCTTGATCAAATATCTCTCAAGCAGAAAACCAAATAGAGAATTTCAGTGCCAGTTATCAAAGTATGTCCTGGTTCTAACCACTTACCTATTCAGGGATTGCTGTGAACATTACTTTAAGAATTAAAAACGCCAAGATAATACTTTACTTCCAATAGCATGCTGAATACTTTTATGTTAACTTGACACAAGCTAGAGTCATCTGAGAAGAGAGAGCCCGAGTTGGGAAAATGCCTCTATCAGACTGCTCTGTGGGTAAGCAAGCCTGAGGGTCATTTTCTTAATTACTGATTGATGTCAGAAGGGACCAGTCCATTGTGAATGGAAATATCCCTGGTTGGTGGTCTGGGATCCCATAAGAAAGCAGGCTAAGTAAGTCAGTAAACAGCATTCTTCCATGGTCTCAGTATCAGCTCCTACCTCCAGGTTTCTGCCTGGCTTGAGTCCCTGATTTGGCTTTCTTTGATGGACTGTGATTCGGAATATGTGAGTCAGATAAACTCTTTCCTACTCAAGTTGCTTTTGGCCATGGTGTTTCATCACAGCAATAGAAACCATAACTAAAACAAATAGGATGTCTATGGCTTTAAAGTTCGACAGAAATGAGAGGTGATGAAGACAAAAAGGAGCTGGAAGACTCATACATTACAGGTGAGAATGCAAATAACACAATTGCCTTGGAAACCAGGTTGACAATTCTTCAAGAATTTAAAGTCAGATTTACTATGCCATTCATGAAGACAATGGAAAACATATCTCCAGACAAATATGTATACATGAATGTTCATAAAAACATAATTCATAGACAAAAAGACTGCAAGCATCCTTAAACTGACTGATAGAATGTGCTTTTACCAAAGTGAAATATTAAATATTCTTTAACTATAAAAGGAGAATGAATTATTGATATGTCACAGGTAGATGATTCGTGATGACTTTGTATTAATATTACATGACTTCATTTATATAATATGTCCAGAACAAGTAAATACAGAAAGATGGGGTAGCCAATCAGAACTTTCCAGTGGTAGACAAAATGGAAAATAATAGCTAGTAGATACACAGATCTGGAGAGACACTGAGGAAATTGTTCTGGAAGTAGTCAGTGGTGATGGCTACCCAACTGCAAGACTAGAACACACTACATTATTGTATGTTCTAAAGGAATAAGCTTGATAGCATGAAAATTACTCTAAGACAAACAACCAAACCTGGACCTAGTTTGTTTATCCTAACTTACTGGTGTGCTTTCTCTTTAGAGTTTCTTTTACCCCAAGCTGGCTCTCCATATTTGGGTTTCATCTACTTAAAATTTCCAGATCCATTTCCATATCTCTTTTGGCAACTTCAAAAGCATTGTTAAATCATCTGAGAATCACTCAGTGTAGGGATAGAAACAGAAAAATCAGGGAATGGGCAACAGAGCATGAAGTGGGGCAAAGGCTACCACAGGGGCTGAAGCTTCAGTAGAGAGCTCTAGGTGAGGATAGAGAAGAAGCTGAGAGCAAGGAAGCCAAAGCACAATGAATTCCTCTTTGTGTTTTTTCTTGTTATTTTGAGATAAGATCTCCTGTACCCTAAGCTGCCCTCCATATGTAGGTAGGTAAACTTGAACTTGTGATCATCTTATCTCTACTTTTGAAGTGCTGCGATGACAGGTGTATATCATAACCCCCATTTTATGCAGTATTGAGGATCTAGCCCAGCATCTCATGTACTCTAGGCAGCCGCTCTACAACTGAAGTTGATCTGCATGCCTGATCTCATTCTGTGTCTGTGAAGGCAAGCATTAATCTGCACACATAAGAGACAAAGCTATGCCTTGCTTCTGCCATTCAGGAACATGGCAGACCGT
The DNA here is from genome assembly GCF_008632895.1 of Mastomys coucha. Taxonomy (NCBI): domain Eukaryota; kingdom Metazoa; phylum Chordata; class Mammalia; order Rodentia; family Muridae; genus Mastomys; species Mastomys coucha. The sequence continues at coordinate 17,961,933 of NW_022196898.1, forward strand.
CTCATGTCAGGTGCTTTTAGAACTGGAATGGCTAGATTGAAAGGCCAACCAGAGAAGCATAACAGTATTTCTCATAGATAGCTCAACCAGATACATCAAAACGACTTTACAGACACCTTAATGAGACTTCAGGAGAGAATCCAAGATGTCCCCAGATTCTGTAGAGCTGGTAAATCAGAATTGATTTGCTATACTCACTGCCTGGTAGAGTGTACTATGGGTATGACCTGAGATAATAGTGGTTTTGAATTATCATCCTTAATATTTAAAATGCTTTGAATCTCCACCCTTATTCTTTTTCTTAGTATGTCTTAAATTCCTCAGGGATGGTATTCGTATAGAGTAATTTTCAATGACAATTAGAAAAATGACGGTAGCATTTGGTTGAAAGAGGTTCAAAATAGTGGGATGTATTAATTTTAAGATATACAAGTTTTGCAGGAGCAGCCAGCAGATGATTTGTTTAATGGTTTTGGGGTATATTGACTATACCACGAAAGCTGTGACAAAGCAAAAAATTAAATCTATTTATGAAAATGTAAGCTATGGTAAAATTAGGTGCTAGGGTGTTATGCGGCAACTTTTGCTTTAATTTTAATAATGCTAATTAACAATGATCAATTGTATAACAAATATAATTAATTAATAATAAAAATCAATACTAGTTTTAATAACATTTACTTTCAGTTAATATCATAATTATATACAATGTGATGTTTTAAGATTTATACATAATGTACAAAGATTAAATCAAGCTAAATAACGTGTCAAGTTTCACACTTTTCCTTCACTTTATGATGGTGAGATATTTACAATTTATTATGAAATATATATTACATTTTGTTGGATACAGTCATCATAATATGCAATTTCATTTCATACATTTCAAAACTGACTTCTCTGAAATATTGTACCATGAGACCAACCTCTTCTTGCTTTGTTCCTCTCTTATAGTTCCAGCCTCTGGTGCCCATGTGCAAATAATATCATGTCACATTTGTCTTTCCTTTTCTAGATAATGTCACTTAGCACAGTGCCCAGCTGGTTCATTCATATTATCAAAAATAATAGAACTCCTTCTTTTTAGAGCTAAGTAGTAGTCTATTATTTATACGTGTCAATAAATGAAAGAGGAAGACACAGAGACACAGAGACAGAGAGAGATACCACATTACCTTTATCTATTTATTCATCTATTGATGGATTCAGGATTGCACATCTTCAGTTCACCAATGGGTAAATGAACATACAGATATGCCCTTGTCAGTGATTTCAGTGTCTCTAACTGTATGACTAGAAGTGGAGACCCTCCACCATAAGGTTGTACCATTTTAATATTTAAGAAACCTCCCTAAAACCTTTTCTCATGATGGCTATACTAATTTATTTTCCCACCAACAATTTCTAGTTATTCTTTCACTACACTTCCCCCAGAACTTTGTTTTTATTGCAAAAGCCATTTTAGCAGGTGGGAGGTCATGGCTCATTGTCATTTCAATTTCCATTTCCCTAATGATTTAGTGATAGTGAATGTTTTCACATACTTACTGGTTATCTCTGTTCTTTTTGATTAGCCCTCCCTCAGGCTCTGAATTTTTTTTCTTTTTCTACATGCTCTGTGCTTAAGCCTTCTCACCTCCTGTATTTCCCCTCTTGGCTCTTCATCTTTGAGAGTTCCCCCTCCCCAAGTTCCCTATTCCCATGAAAACAAGACAGTCTGCACCCCTAGAAGATTATCTGCACCATAGAATGATCCCCAACTAAGAAAAAACCAGCTCAGATAAAACTCAGGACCCATAATATAAAAGAACAATTGTAAAAATGCTCAAAGGGTTCAAGGGAACTCAAAGAGAAAATGAATAAAGACCTGAATGAACTGAAGTGGACAAGGAAAAAAATACAAACATTAGATTTAATGTTTTAAGAGTGACCAACCTACACAAAGCAATGCACAGACCCCGCACAAGTTCAATAAAAAATCCCCATGACATTCTAGATAGAAATAGAAACCAAAATTTTAGCATTTGTATGGAAACACAAACACCAAATTGATAGCCAAAGCAATTCTAAGCAAAAAAGGATAATGTTGGTGGTATTACCATCCCTGATTTCAGGTCATTACAGAGCCATAATTTAAAAAAAGGCATAGAACAGACAAAAAAGACACGTGTGTCAATGCTATAGAAGTTTCAAACATACATCCATACCATTAGAGCTACTTGATGACAAAAGTGCCAAAATTGTAAACAGTAAAGAAAAAAAGACAGCATCTTCAACAAATACTGTTGGAAATATTGACTGTTTACATGTCGAAGAACAAAGCAGAATCCTTATCGCCCATCTCCTACAACAGAAATCAACTCCAAATGGATCACATATCTCAACACACAATGTGAACTTCTGAAACTTCTAGAAGGTAAATACTGCTATGACTTAAAACTCCAGGCCCTCGGGGAATAAGGACATCTAACAAGTGTGAGTTCATGGCACAAAAGCCTTCTGAACAAGCAACCGAGAGGACAGCCACATCAAAAGGCAGCCTAGAGAATGGGAGAGAATCTTTATCAGCTCTGTATCTAATAGAGAGTTAATACCTTGAGTACATGAAGGACTCCTAGTCAATAAACCCCACAAAACATCAAGCAAACAAACAACCCAGTCAAAAAATAGTCTACAGATTTGAATAGAAATTTTTCAAAATAAAAATAAAAAAATGTCTAATGAACATATAAAAGTCTTCATCACCATTAGTTAGCAGGGGAAATGTAAATAGAAACTACCCCACCCCAGTCAGAATGGCTAAGATTAAGAAAATGAATGACAACAAATGCTTCAGGATTTGGAGGAAAAGGAGCCCTGATTCACTGTCAGTTGGGAGTGTGAACTGGTGCAGCCAGACTGCAAGTCCATGTGGAGATCCCTAAAAAAGAAAAGCTACGATTGAACTAGTGTATGTTCTGGTGATTCCACTCCTGGGTGCAGACTCAAAATTCCCATCAAAAGACACAACCAGCTGGCCCAAACTCTGATCTGGATGGTAGGCTTAGCCATTTAGAGTACACTGGAGAGGAACTCAAGAGGGCTATGAGTTACCTGTGCTACCTGGGTGGCTCAAGAGGGTCCTGAGGTGGGTCAGTGGACTGGAGTACATGGGGAGACTCAAAGATGCAGGGCCAGGTGGGGTAGAACCAAAAAGGAGTCTGGGTCACCTGCCAGGTTCCTTATGTGTGTTGACCAATACTTATGACTGCTGCACACTCTTTCTCCCACTCTGCAGGCTGGCTCAGCACCTCGGTAGCCATTTCCTTCACTGGGTGGAATCCTTTTGTGTTCAAGCATCTCATTTGTCCATTTTTCTATTTGTTGCAGGTGCTTTCAGTTACATCCAAAAGGTATCCTTGCCAGATCTTCAATGGAGCTTGTTCTCTAGGTATTTTCAGACAGTTTTCAGTTCCAGGGACTGTATTTAAAACTTTAGCTGCTGAGTTCGAGGCCAACCTGGTCTACAGAGTGAGTTCCAGGACAGCCAGGGCTACACAGAGAAACCCTGTTTCGAAAAAAAAATATACAAACAAAAAAAGGTCTTTAGCTGTTTTACACCAGTCTTTGTATATGGGTGTTACTAGCTGTTTTACACCAGTCTTTATATATGGGTGTTACATGATTCATGTTCATGGTTCTGCATGAGTATCCAGTCTCACTAAGCAGCTGCCCTTTCCCAGCCACTGCATATTACATGTCTTGTCGTCTTCATCAACAATCAATTCTGGATGAATGTGTGGGTCATTTCTGGCCTTTTTATCTGGCTCTGTTAGCCGGCTCTGCTTGTAATCACTGTATAATATGCTTTAAGATCTGATTGTATTATATATCCAAAGTTATTCTTTTTTGATTACTTTAATTATTTGTGGTTTCATATAGTTTACTTTGTCTATTTTTATGAAAAAAGTTACATTGCAGGCTAATCTGTAGTCACTTTGGGTATTAGTGTGGACACTTTCACAGTATTAGTTCTTCCCATCTCTGAGCATAAGACAGCTTTCCAATCATTCATGTTTTCTTCATTTTCCTTCATCAGAATCTTAGTGATTTTGCAAATAAGTATTTTACTTCCCTGGTTAATTAACCGTCTGTCTTAGTCAGTGTTCTATAGCTAGGAAGAGAAACCATGACCAAGGCAGCTCTATAAAAGAGCAATTAAATGGGTTTGGAGTGTTAGTCCATTTTCATCATGGTGGGAAGCATGGTGGCACAGGCAGACATGGTGCTGGAAGGGAAACTGAGCATTCTACATCCAGATCTACAGTGCGCCAGGAGAGTCCCTGACCCTGGCTTGCACTTCTGAAACCTCAAAGCCCACCCCAGTCATACACATCCTCTAACAGGACCACACCTATGCCAACAGATCGTGCCACCACCTAAGCATTCAAATGGGTGAGCCAATGGGGCCACTCCTATTCAAACTACCACAGCGTGCAACTCTTCATGTTTTATTTGTTCTTCCTGCAAATGGAATAGTTTTTCTTCATTTCTCTTGGGATGATTCGTGGGCCACACTGCTGACTTTTGCATGTTGAGTTTATAATTTGCAAGTCTGCTAAATTTGTTTATCTATTTTAATTGTTTTCTTTTTGATAGAGCTTGGGGTTTTGTGTGTATGATACATCACTAGAAACAGTGGCACATTCATATCTTGCTTTCTTATTAAGATTCTTTTCTCTTACTTAACTTGGAGCAATATTTTAAAAAAAAATATTTCCAAAGGTTTCTAGGTGCATGAGGGAACCCATTTAATAAACTATTAAACTAGAAAACTAGAATGCCAACCCCTATACATCAAGCGATAGTGATAGAAAAAAACAAACGCTAAGAACAATGACTGGAATTTTAGGGGCTTGTGTAACAACTCAGTCAATGCAGTGCTTGCCTACAAGCCTAGTACCACAAGAACAAACAAGTTTGACAGGGTCACCTGTAATCCCAGAGCTGGGACTGGAGAGACTGCCAGCTCCTGGGGGCTGACTGGCTGGGCAGACTTGCCTACTGAGCAAACCCCAGGGCTGTGAGAGACTCTGTCTCACAAATACAATTTCTTTTTTTTTTATTTTATTTAATCTTTCTTTTTACACTCCAGATTTTATCCCCCTCAAAGTCCACCCTCTGACTCTTCCCCATCCAATGCCTCCTCCCTACCCTGCTATCTCCACGAGGATGTCCCCATCCCCCACCCCCACCCCACCAGACCTCTAAATTCTCTGGGGCCTCCAGTCTCTTGAGGATTTTCTCTGACTGATCCCAGACTTAGCAGCCCCCTGCTGTATGTCTGTTAGGGGCTTCATATCAGCTGGTGTATGCTGCCTGTTTGGTGATTCAGTGTCTGAGAGATCTCAGGGGTCCAGATTAATTGAGACTGCTTGTCCTCCTACAGGGTTGCCCTCCTCCTCAGCTTCTTCCAGCTTTTCCCTAATTCAACCACAGGGGTCAGCAGCTTCTGTCCACTGGTTGACTCTTTGACCTGCTTCCTGGGTCTTTCAGAGGTCAATCATGACAGGCCCCTTTTTGTGAGCGCTCCATAGCTTCAGTAATAGTGTCAGGCCTTTGGACCTCCCCTTGAGCTGCATCCCACTTTGGGCCTGTCACTGGACTTTCTTTTCCTCAGGCTCCTTTCTATTTCTGTCCCTGCAGTTCTTTCAGACAGGAGCAATTATGGGTCAGAGTTTTGACTGTTTTGCAACCCCATCCCTCACTTGATGTCCTGTCTTTCTGTTGCAACTAGGCTCTACAAGTTCCCTCTCCCCACTGAAAAATACAGTTTCTTATCACCAACACACACAGACATAAACACACACACATGCACAGACACACACAGACACATAGACACACACAGAGGCCCACACATGCACACACATGGAAAGGCACATAGACACACAGATACAGACACACGCATGCACATACACACAAGCACCCAGACTGAACCTGATAATTTCATTCTTGCATCTTCACTTACTGAGTTTGGCAGAGAAAATACAAAATGCTTAGTGTAAGTGGGATTTCAAATGTACAAGTTAATTTCTTACTTTAAATGTGTCCCATCTGATATTTGGGACATCCTCATATTTTTAAAAAAATGATTTTTATGTGATATTGTGATATCACACAAAATCATGAACTTTATTAATGTGGGGCAGCCTGTATTTTTATTTGTGCAGTCTAGCAGTCCAATCACCAACTCATTCCTCTGTGAGTTCTGAGAGGTAGGAGTTCTACCAGTTTGGTGGTGCCAGGTGGCCTCATGTTTGACTCTGCAGCCCAGCACAGCAAGCTGGTAAGAAAAAGTACAATGAAATCAATGTCTTTGCTTTACATAAGCATTTTGTTGCCTTATGTGATTTGGGAAAACAGTAATTAGTATACTTAACATCACTGGTTTAACTCTATCATGAATAAAATCCTCACCCAATCTGAATAAGAGAACATAAAATGTCCTCAGTGGTCCTTCCAACGAATTTCAGAAAGTCAGAAAGACAGAGGAGGGTAAAGTTTGAGAATGGTAAAATGACAATGAACAAGCTAGAAAGAAGTTTTTGGTCAAGGGCATATGTACACATATAGGTATAATGGGGTGGGGAGGATCCCTGCAAGGTTAGGAAGCTGACACTGTATTCCTGATGTAAGGCACTGGACATGATTCTTTGCATTAGCTAGTTGAAAACCTGATGCTTTTCCCACAGCATCCCTGAGAAAAGCACGTTGGAGACTAGACCTTAAACACAATGACATTATCCTTCTTGACACTGCATGCCCTCTTTCACGAAGCCATTGTCTCTGTTACCTGCTTAGATAAAAAGCATATATACCCATCCATATGACTAATCATTCTTTTCAAAAAAGAATCCATACCCTTAAAAGGAAAGATTGGTCATGAAGCACAAGGAGTTAAGTTCTGCAGCTCCCTAGAGAAGCCGTCCTCTAAACACAAGTCACTGAAGCTGAATGATTCTCTGAGACACAGGAGGAGTCAAGGGGGACCCACTGAACACAGCTCATGAATTTAATCATCTGTTGAGTATCCTGACCTGCAGGTACTAATTATAAAGCACTGGGAAAATTATGGCAAATGACTCTCTTATTAACTATTTTACATAAATATGTATTTCTTACATGGGAGTGGAAATAGAAGTTAATTTGCAGTTTGCTTTTCTCCTACATATACACATTAGTGACTGAGGAGTAAGAAAAGGCACAAAAGCCATCAAAATCCCACTCTATTTCCTATCTCCAAAATGCAAAAAAGGTTCAATCTAGGCAATGATGCTTGGGGTCAAGCTGAGCCCAGATATGGCCTCTTGGACCACTGAAGCTCCACCCTGAAGCAGATGTGATGGTGGCGGTCTTTCTAGTACCCAACAGTGAACAGTGTCTTTCTGTGGAGTGACAGATGAGCAAAGAGGCAGGGAATGGGATAGGGTAGTGAGAGTAAGGGGAAGGTGGCATGGGAGAGGCAGCCGGTAGAAAGGTTGAGTCTGGACTACCTTGCTTCAACTTAAAAGGAGATAACCAAGAACTCTTAAAATGAAGGTCATCTCTCTACAAAATGTAAACCATATATTCATATATTCAACCTGTCTTCAAGTCAGCCTCTCAAGCAATTAGTTTGGGTTCCACTAACATGACTCCTACTGTCTTCACAAGCAGTTGTTTAGGGTTTTTTTTTTTCTAAATGAATTGAAATTTGGGGAGCATTTTCATGAATGGCTCTTGCTATTTTTCCATTACCTGTCAAAGATGCTATTTGGTCATTTCCAGCATAAAAACAAAGCGTTGTTTGATGTTGTATCATTTTCTTTGCTTACTGAGGTATACTGCAGTTAATCTGCAACAAATAGTGAGAAAAGCAGAAACATTCCACTGGATGAGCAAGCTCATCTGTCCCATGATATAAATGGATTATCAATCACACTTTGTCTCTGTGGGAGTCCACAGTTCCTTGTTGCCCAGATGTTCCTGTGTGCTATTAAGCCAAGTGCTAAACAATAGCAGGAGATACTTGTATCAATCTCAGTCCTAGACAGGACTGTAGGGACCCCCAACACAGCCAAAGACTCCAGAAATGTGAGTTACTGTCAGCCTCTTACGCATCACTATATCAAAGCATATTGAATTAGGATTTATTAGAAGCAAAATTGGTGATTAAATTAATAGCATTTTTACATTTTGTATTTACTTTCTGCTCAATGACAAGTCTAAAGTCATGGGTATAAAACATGTAAATGTGTATGTATTCATGTGTGTAATCTTCTGTCATACTATGACAGTTTGATCAACAGTGACTATTATTGTTAAGAAGAGGAAGACCTTATTGTGGCATGATAAGCAGAGACCAAAAAGTCCAAATGTGGAGTCTCTTTGCTGTAAACGAATTCATAAAAGAAAAAAGATGCTTTCACTGGATCTATAATATCATAAGTATCCAACAGAGTAAAATGACAAGCGTGGAAAGTTTTTTTATGGTTACTGGGATTCTGAGACTTAGTCTCATCCTGAAGGCCAGGCTAGCCCATGATGCCCTCAAACTCTTCAGTCCTCCTGTCTCAGTGTTCCAAGTACACGAGCCACTTCATCTGCCAAAAGGGTGAAAAGTCTCTTCCACTTATAATGTACAACTTCAACTTATAATGTAATGATGAGAAATTTAAAAGCTAAGCTAAAGATAAGCACAATATCCTCGGGCAATTAGTATAGCTACAGCCACCCCAGCACAGGGAATTGCAGCCACAGCTGAATCGCTCATGGTAGTTTTGGTCTCCCAAATGCACACAAAAGAATCTCAAGGACCCAAATGGAGGCAGCCAGTTAACATCAAAGCATTTTTAAAGCCAGGACTAAATAGAAAGGTCTATGTGAGATACAGGATAATTTCCTCTACACATCACTGATAACATTTTAAATTCCAGATTTTGTTTCTTTTAATGTAGGCATTTACCTTTGAAAAATTCAATGAGGGGCTTTGCTTAAATATCGCTCATTTTACATTTTCTATGAGAAAAGCAAAGGAACCTGCAAAAACAGTTGCCCTGCTGATTAAAATCACCGTACTGCATATGAATTAAAACTATTGACCATTTAGAGAAACAATTAAAAAGCTCTACAATGTGCTAGCACAGAATCCCATCAGTTGTCTGCCTGAGCCCCAGCAAAATGTCTCTTTCCATTCCTACAGCTCATTAATTCCCAAGCTGTGTTATTAAGGATGATAACATTTAGTTTTTCAGTGTGTTGCCTACTCCTCTTCCTTTTGTTTTTAAAGAGCAAGTGGGCATTTTACATCCTAGACATGAGCAGTCATTTCAGAGCTCTCCTCGGAGACTAAGCACTGCCTTCTCTGTTTGACCTTGAGGACTGTGCCCAGCTTTTTTTTTTTTTCTTGGCCAAATAAAAACAGAGTTTTCAAATTCAGTGTTCAGTTCCATGATGGTTTCAGGAAATCCATTTTCTCCTACTCTCTCTTAGTCCTGAACCGCTGGTATTGCCCGGCATAATCTCAAGGTGGCTTTTAGAGGCTAAAAGACATGGAAGAAAGGGACAAACTCAGGAACCTGGTGCCCTGGCCACCTACTTCTCTTATGGATTGGGTAATTGCTACTTGAAAGTGGTTCCATTTCTTGGACTCTAGCATATGAAAGCACACACAGGACTAGCCACCTATAGCAGACCATTAGTGGGAGAAGGCATGCTGGAGAGTTCCAGGGTGCCATTTATTTAGAACTTTAATTGTGCATGGACATTGGCATCAAATATACAGTCTGAATCTCAGCGCTTCCTCTTCTCTTTATGAACTTGAACAAGTAGCTCTTTTTCTGTGTCCTTACGTCTAGAGAGCAACCCCACAATGTCTCCACAGCAGGGTGTTATAAGGACTGAAAACTCCATAAGTATAATGTTCTTCAGGGAAGTTGGTAAGTGGAAGCCATATTGTTTTTAGAAACAACTGGCCATCAAAGAACACTTCATGTGTATTAGCTGCTGACATCCTCACTACAAATTCTGTTCCTTTGGGCAAAGAACCAGGAAGCTGCATCTCACAACGGCCATTTGCAGCTTGCATAAACCGTTACCGGTTATTATCTCTTGGGATGCCAAGTGAATTAACCATGGGCTTAGGGAGTGAAGGTCTCATGACTTCATACTTGTTTCATATTTTAACAGAATGATGTTTAGATATGCAGTGAACTTACTACAATTTGACAAATTAACACATCCATCTCTTTATAGAACCACCACTAGTGTGTAGCAAGGACACTTGTGATATACACTCTACTAGCAAATTTCAAACGTATGATGCTATGCAATAGGTCCCTAGAAGATTTTCATGTTTATAGTTGAAACTTTGTATTTCTACCAGTATCTCCCCACCTCCTGGCCTCCACCCCGAAGGCTACCATTGTACTCTCTGCTTCTTTGAATTTGTTTTTTGGATTCCACCTGTGAGGATAATTCCCAAATACCTGACTGTAGCATGATGTCTTTCAGGTCAGTTCATATTATTGCAAATGCTAGAGTTTTCTTATTCCTGGAGACTGAATAAAGTGGTAGTGTGTGTGTGTGTGTTTCTATAAATAACAATTTGCTTTGTGGTTCTCTCTTGATAGACACTTGTGCTTTCATGCCCACCATACCTGTCATGAGCTGTGTTGTAATCATTATGTTACTGCTAATGTCTATCTGAGACACTAATATTTCTTTTCAATAAATAGAAGTAGGATTGGAGGATCATGCTGTAATTTATAGCATACTTATAATTTTATTGGGAAGTCATCTCTAAATTTCTTTCTGCAATAGCTGCTGTAATTTACATTCCCCACCACAAAAGACAAGTTCCCCATTCCTTTACTTCCTCACCATAATCTTTGACTTTTTGTAAAGATCATCCTGATGGGGAGAGAGGTGTTCTGACCATGTAGTTTTGTCAGTTGTGGTTACTGATGTTAAGGTGTGTTTTAGATACCTACTGGCCATTTTGTATCTTGTTTGAGAAAATATCTCTTCAAATTCCTTACCCAACTTTATGTACATTCTGGTTATTTCTTCTTTTACTACAGAGTTCCTTATATGTTTTAGAGATAATCTCTCATCAAACACATTACCAAGCATCTTCCTCTACATGGCAGTTTATCTTCTAATATTGTCTGTTGTTTCTTTTCTGTGCTGAAGTCTTTTCGTTTGCTGTTGCCCTCACTGATACCATTTTACCTTTTTAAAAAAACAAAAACAAAAACAAAAAACTGTACTTTGGGGTCATATCCAAAAATAAATTATTGCCAAAACCAACGTCAAGGAGTTTGTGCCATCTCCTTTTTTCTAGAAATATATGCTTTCATATCCCAGACTTTTTTAAAAAAATGTTTTGTTGAGATAGAGTTTCATTGAGTTCAAGGTTTAGCCTCAAACTTGTTATGTGGCCAAGGCTAGTCTTGAATTCCTGATCCCCCTGACTTTTTCTCCCAAGTTTTACAATTTCAGACAAATGTTATAATACCCAGCTTAAGAAACAAAACACAAACAAACAAACAAACAAACAGCACTGAATGTTTTACCTGCTTATATGCATGTGTACCACTTTCATGCCTGCTTCCTTCAGAGGATGGACTATGGTGTCAAATTCTCTACAATTGGAGCTACAGATGGTTGTGAACCACCATGTGAGTATTGGGAATGAAACTGAAGTCCTCTACAAGAGCAAGTGCTCTAACCCCAGAGCTAATGCTGTATCCCTAATGCCCAGCTTCTAGATCGCATGACTTCTGAAGTCTTAGGAACATCTTCCAGTGCCAAAAGAAGGCATCTCTTCAGAAAAGTGATCTTGTCGAGTATTCACTTTTCATAGCTAGTGTCAGGAACCTACACACAAGGGTTTTCTCATGTCATATAAAGGCATAGGGAAGGTCAGCTAGAGCCATGGAACCTGATCAGCAGCTCGGTGGCACCATCACCATGGGGGCCATAGGCTTTTCCTATCTATTTGCTATTTTTCCTCAGTGTGTAACTTTTGTTTTCATGGCTTCTATACAAATATAGACCACAAAGGAAGAAAGAAAGGAGGAAAGGAAGTGGTTCCTATCATCATCTCATAAGCCAGATTTAGATGACATAACCACCTGTAACCTGAGAGTCTGGAGGAAATGTGGATATACCATTTTCTCAAAGAAAACTGTGCTCTAACACAGAAGAGGTCTGGAGAGATGGCTCAGCAGTTGAGAGCAGTGGCTGCTCTTCCAGAGGACCCTGGTTCAATACCCAGTACCCACACATCATTTCACAACTCTCTGTGACTCCATTTCCCACTTCCTGAGGATCTCACACCCTCATACAGGTATACAGGCAGGCACAACACCGATGCACATTAAATAATTTTTAAAATAGGATTCCTTTATATGAAAGAGTGAAAAGGGAGAGGAAGGCAGGGAGAGAGGGTGAATGGGAAGGAGAGTGAGGCAAGGAAGGAGGGAGGGGGAGAGGAAGAGAAAGAGAGGGAGAGAGAGAAAGAGAGAGAGAGAGAGGAGAGAGAGAGAGGAGAGAGAGAGAGAAGCAGAAATGTTATACTGTCCACAGGGGTACAGAAGTAACAATAATCCAAAAATGTCTCTTCAGCAGCTTCAGGAGACAACTTTACAATGAGAAGTCTAGCAATTCTAAAATTGAGAGTGGCAGTTAACCTCCTCTATGGTTATTGTTTCGTTTTGGGTACTTTTAGTTTGGTTTGAGTTTATTAACACTGTGTTTGGGGCTTACAGTTGCCCCTATGTGTTATTCAGACAACACCTCCCTAGCCTATTGCCCATGGTGAAGATCTGTCTTCACAAGGTAATTTGTGAATAGTCCCCCAAATTACTCTGGAGCCTTTAAGGGCTCGCCAGTGCAGTTTGCAGCCTTCTAGACAAAGAGTAGCACAGACAGTGCAGCCATCAACAGCCCAACATTTCCCAATCGCTGTCTCTTTCTCTGAGGTGAAGAAGTGTGCACTTGACTCAAATGCAAATCTTATTCAAATCATAGGGTTATCTAGAAAGTACCTGTCTGTGATATCAAGATAAAACATATGTATAAACCACAGTTGAGCCTGAAAATTTATAAAAATGAGTAATGTCCATAACCAAGTGTCTGTGAATTAAGGGCACCTAAGAAAACTAGCTCCTTGCTTGCTAGACATGAATATGCCCCTCACCACAGAGATAAATAAAAACTGCTCTGTGCTGACTTTGGTCCACTTTCTCTATTACTTACTTTTCAAAGGTCTTGTTAAACTATGGAGCTCATCTACGGTATGATATAAATGAAGTTTTATCTTTATATTTGATCATTAATAAGTTTATTAAATTAACTCTAGAAAATTCCACTCTGTTGAAATATTCCTAGTAACAGGCATACTTCCTGCATCAATGGGCTTGGTATGATGCTAGGTATGATGCAGATGTCAATGAGTGTTGGCTGAAGATAAGAAAGATGAGGCGTGGCTTTAAAGGCACATCAGAAGAGGCTGATGCTCTTTTAGGGCATAGGGGCAGTCTCACAACTATGAGGAAACAGACAACTGGGAAAAAGGGTCACAGAAAGGCCAAGGCTGCCTGCGGAGAATGGACATTCTACCTTGCGCTCTTGGCAAGAATTTTTAAGAGCCAATTGGCACCACCATAGTAGAGATCAGGAAACAACTGCTTAATGCCACAGGGAGAAAGCCCATAGAGAGGATAAATATTTGTTACCAGATCTAGTTCTGACATCCACTTAGATTTATTTTTAAATAATGCAGACCTTATTAAAGTAATTAGCCTAGCTGTGAGAATTTTGTCCCTGAATCTGGAGTTCCCAAAATAATAGCACATGTTGAATAAAAAGATAATTTGTACACTCTATTTTTCTCTAGGGCCCTTTTTTTAGTACAGACTTATTTCCCAAATTCATAAATGTTGAGCTAATGTAATGTTTTAATTGCTCTTGCTTCTCTGAATGCAGTGATAGAATGTGAGCCAAAATACTGACTCATTTCACAATCTGATTAAATTATTTAAAAAGGTCCTAACTAATTTTTATTTTAATTATACAATACTCTTGTAATATGTTCTTTTATATTTTGATTTAAAATGTGGCACTAATAGTCATATCTTGGTGAATATTACAATGCTCATTCCACTTCTCTTGTGTCAGTATTGATTCCCTTTGTCACTGTGAACTCGTGACATTCTAAGTGAGACTGATAAGTCTGAATATGTATGTGCTTACAGATATCTTTAATGTCAATTAGATATAAAAGAGTCAACATTTCACCCTAATACGTCATTGCATAAACAACAAAACATTGGATTAATTCAGTCAACGTTATAAATACACTACCAGGGTAGGCTACTTATACGTACAGTGCAACATCAAAATTAGGAGATGAAAATCCCATCTTCTCCTTTAAAGTGAGGATGCCTCACTCCGAGCTTCATGCAGCATTTCTGTAAAGAGTACAGCTAACAGATATGAAAAGCTTAAATGCTGAATATGGGAAAACCTCCATTGCTCATAGATTGTCAGAACTAATATTGTGAGAACTACTATATTACCAAAGATGGTAGTAGATTCAAAATAATTGCCATCAACATTCCAATGACAGAATTAGGTAAAAATAGTTATAAAATGTATGTGGAAGTACAAAATACCTCAAATAGCCAAATCAAACCTAAGCAGAAAGAACAATGTGAAATATATCAGAACATCTACTCTCCAACTATACTGCAGAGCCACGACAGTAAAAACACCACGGTTCTGGCACAAAACTGGAACATAGTAAAGGACCCAGAAAGAAACTCACAGCCGTCCTTACTTTTTGAAATCCCATTCAACAAATTATGCTGGGGATACTGGGGATCTGCATGTAGAAGACTGCTGGGGATCTGCATGTAGAAGACTGAAACTAGATCTTTAACTTTTACTACAAATTAAAAACAACAATTCAAAATGAGACAAATACCTTAAGGCAAGACTGAAAGCTCTAAAACTGCTGAAGGCAAGCATGGACAACTACTTCAAGATATAAGGATAGACGAGGGATTTTAGAAAGGGACAGTACAGCGAATAATTCCAAGAACTGACAAATTTTATGTTACATGAAATTAAAAAGTTACTGCCCAACAAAGGAAGCAGTCAGCCTATAGAATGAGGGAAAAAAGCAGACAGGGATTAATATCTAAAATCTTTTGTAGAAAGTTCAAATATTAAGTATCAAAATAGTTATCCAGTCAATATAGGGGCTATTGAATTGATTGAACAATTCTCAAAGGAAAAGCACACATGAAGAGAATATATTTGAAACGATATTCAACATGTTTAGCCTTTGGGGAAATCTAAATTAGAGCTTCTCTGAAAGCCATCTCACCCCAGACAGAATGTGTGTTCTTAGCATCAAAAATACCAACTGCAGTGGGGAGGGGAAAGATCATGACACGTCAACCCTACACAAAGAACCACAGGCAACTAAGGAGGACTGAGCAGGAAAAGCAGTCTTCTCCAGGGAGACACAGCAATTGGTTGTCCGGCACCAATGGTCAGCCCTGAAAACATCCATATGGGTATCATCATACAGATTACCTTTATGAATGCATTTGTATACACATACATAAAATCATGTAATAATCATTAATAAATAGTGAGGTATGAATTTGAAAGAGAACAAGGAGAGGCCTATGGGAAGTTTTGGAGAAAAAAGAGAGAAATGATGCAGTCATACTAAAATCTCAGAAATAAACAAAATTTCAAAAGTAAGCAAACTGTAGTGCATGCTGATAAAGATGGAAGAGAGAGGAACCCCTTTCATAGCTGATGAGAGTATAAACTGGCACAGCCCTGATGGAATGTGGGGGTTCCTTAAACAATGAAAAAAACTACTATATGATTCAGCTGTATCATTCCTAGAAGATTCTAAGTGAGCACTCCACAGAGATATCTGTACATCCATGCTCATCGTACCAGTCCTCACAATAGCTAGCATATGGAACCAGCCAGAAGCCCATCAGTGGACAGATTGTTTAAAGTGATACATGTACACAATGTAATTTTATCCAGAAGTAAAGAAAAATGAAATTATGGCATTCTCAGGAAATGGGTGGAACTGAGAATATTACATTAAACAAAATAAGACAGGTTCATAAAGATGAATATCATTGTTTTCTCTCACATGAGGAAGCTATCTAGCCAGCCAGTCAACTGTTTATGTAGGAAAGATAATGGTGAGGGGTCCAGACTTGACCCAAGATACAGTAACACAAAAGGTACAGGACAGTGTGTAAGTGGGGAGAGGCTAGATCTGATCCAGGTTAGTGCAGATCTCACAAACCATGGAGGCAGAGCTTGGACAGAACCTTATCCCAGGATAATTTGTGCAGCACTGCAAGACCTATAACATGCAGCAGTGACGGCTGCAGAAGTGGAGAACAAGCTGGAGCTGACCCAAGCTAGGCTATCCAGATGCACAGGAACCAACGGCATAAGGCCAGACCTTACATGTATTAGAGCATCTGGACTGCAGGAATCCACACCGTGGGTGGGTGGTGACAGCAGAAGGAAGGGGTAGGCCAGAACTAGCTAGAGTAGGTCTGTTGATCCTGGTGAGTGACTATGAGGCAGAGAGCAGTTGAGTCTCAAAGAAAGACCTGAGGTAGAGCCCACATACCGGAGGAGCATCCCACAGAGAGGGGAAAAGCATCTTCACCCTGCTATGTATGACTCAGTCCTCCCTTGAACAATGCAAATGTCTCCATGGAAAGAAAAAAGACACTTAAACAGAATTGAGAGAGATAGAGATAGAGAGAGAGAGAGAGAGAGAGAGAGAGAGACAGAATGACTCAGCCAACAAATTAACTCCAGATGTGCAAGTCCTCAAAGAAAAACCTCTCTCTCTCTCTGTCTCTCTCTCTCTGTCTCTGTCTCTGTCTCTCTCTGTCTCTCTCTCTCTGTGTCTCTCTCTCTCCTCTCTCTCTTGCTTCCCTCTCCCTCTCCCTTCCCCTTCCTCCTCCCCTCCATCTTTCCATCCCTCTCTCCCTTTCTCCCTCCCTCACATTCACAATGCTGACACACACACAAAAGACAATGTGTTTCCTCCAAAAATAACCAATCCCATATTAATGACTCCTAATGAGAGAATCTTAGAACTTTCCAAGAATTCAAAAGAATGACTATAAATATCTTCAAACAACTCAAGCATGATACATACTCAGAACAAAACAGCTGAACTACAAAAAGGAAATCATTTTAAGTTATAAACACAGATTCTTATAAAAAGACAGAATTGTTGAAAGAAACCAAACTAAAATGACACCAATGATGAAAACTGCAATAAGCCAAGTGCAAAGCTGGGCGATGTGAAGGACAGACAGAACACCAGGGCCTGAAGACAAAAGGGGAACTGGATCTTCCCTTGAAGTCAAGGAACATTTTTAAAGATTTAAACAGAACAAGAGAGAGTTTGGGGACACACATCTACAAATTATAGGTGTAGAAGGCCAAGAATTTCATGCCAAGAGCATAAAAAAATGAATAAAATCATAGAGGAAAATTTCCCAAAGCTAGAGGAAGTGATGCCTATCCAAGTGCAAGAGGAATAAAAAGGAAAGGGAGCATGGGAGGGGAGGGAAGAGTTTTAAATAGGAGGGAGAGGAAGCCAGAGAGCAACAGAGTATAGATGTCCTGAGAGCAGAAGGAGCTCTTTGGGAAGAAAAGGGAGCCAGTAGGCGAGCTGGAGAACAAAGCACAGCAGCATATATGTACGAAAATGTCACAGCAGAACCCATTTCTTTGGATTCTAACCAAAATATTTTTTTAAATGTGTGAAACATTTTCAGAAAACAATTATGTCATAGTTTGAAGTACTGAGCTGTGTATTTCTGAACTGGGTTTCCTTCTTGCCTAGGAATCTGTGGCTGAGACCCTTTCTTATACATATGAATAGCATGAATCCTCCCTTCCACAGCATGATGCATCAAAAACTAGTCAAAGGCTTTCCTGATGACCCAAGGGTAAAGTGCTAGCTGAGCAGGTGTAAGGACCTGAGCTCAGATCTTCAAATCTAAGACTGATGCTTCAATGCCTGTCTGCCATCCCAGCACTCCTGGGACAGGATGGGAGGCTGAGGAAGGAGGACTGGAGGCTTCCTGGCCCCACATCCTGGTATAAACAGTGGCAAACATTAGAAAGCCAGTCATTACTGAGATAGAAAGTGAGGACCGACATCCGAGATTTTCTGACCTCCACAACCATGCCTCACATACTGGTACCTGCACTTATGCACATAAACACGCATACAGACGTACATTACACACAAACAAATATTAATTTAAAAATAGTCAATGTATGGAGAACAGAGTTCTACAGCAGACTGAATGAATATGTCAAGGTGTCTTTATTTTAAAATCTTACATGTCTAATGTAATGTACATAATGAAATCAGAGGATGCACACAGAATTACTAGGTCTGGCTACTTTTCATTGAATGTGAAGAGAGCCATCAGTGTACTAAGACTATGTTATACAAGCTGACTATCTCATAGTGAAGTTGTGTTCATGTTTTCTGTTAGGTCATTCTTCAAAACATCTTGGGCTTAGAGGGTTAAATATACAACAGTTCACCTAAGTTTTACTTCCAAAAGTACAAGCATTTGTAAGTACCATGAGTTGACATACGTTAACGTAATATGGGGCAATAAAGTGGGAGTAACTAAGTGGCTCTTTAGAATATGCACACAAACACTTCCTTCCATCACTGGTATAACAGATATCTATCATTTACCTACAATGTGTCAAGTACTAAGATAAATGTGAAAGTGCGTTCACACAAACACAGAAGCAGTAGAAAATGATGATGCGAAGAATGAGTTTTCCCTTGCAGTCTATCAATGCTGAGAATACAGAAGAGAGTCATTTTGTCAGGGGAGGGAACACTAAGATTCACTATGCAAGCTCCAGTAGGAGCTCTGGAAGAACTGTCCTGGGGTGGAGAGAAAGGAGTAAGTCTTTAGATTTGTTCCTAACAGGCACCTGGCAGGCTGGCCATTTGTACAGAGTTGCCAATAGGGAAGAGACATGATTCACTAGTCAATTTACCAGACACGATCCCCAAAGAAGACTGCATGCTCAGTTATCTAGAGTATCATTCTGTAACATACTTGCCTACTTTACCAAGAAAGATCTTGGCTTGAGTTTCAATGGCAAAGAAGTCATTCTGTAAGTGACATTTGATCGACCAGTTTATGAACTTGTCAAAATTCACAGTAGTTCAGAAGTAGGAGCTTTGCAAGTTCTGCGCAGGCAGGAAGAGAGCGATGCTGGCATCCAGCCCAGTCACCGCACTCAAGGCTGAGTTAGATTTACAAAAGGAGCAGGTGCTAACTCTGCATTTCAAGCTGACACCATTTTTCATGTTGATGTGGGACTTTTACAGCTGTCCCATCACATGCTCTTCGCAGCCGCATTATGGAGTTAGCAGTTGTCCTTTATTGAGGATCTGGAGTGTACCTAGGCTATGCTCTTTTCCTTGGCTGTCACAGTCTTGAAAGTCACCTTTAAAGCATGGGTTATGATCATATTGCAAGGCAAGAGATAGGGCCAGAGTAGGGAGACAAACTGCCAGCATCACCACATAGCAGAATTAGCACATCTGTCAGATAACATCTGTCTAATTTTGAAGTCAGTGTGCTACCTCCTACAAGAAGGAGGCAAGTAAAACCAAGAAAGAGAAATAACGGGGGAGAGAGAGAAAGGGGAAAGGAAGAAAGTAGGGAGAGAGAGGGCAGAGAAAATGGACAGAGGATAGACAGGCATCATTATTAGATTATTTTACACATTTGTATTTGAGGACTGGGAAGATGTGGGCTGAGTCTGTCAAGGTCACAAAGAGACAAAGCTCACATCCACTCGGTCTCCCTACTGACTGTCCAATATCAGGAAATAATTAAACCACTGTTAAGTCTAACAATTCATTACATGCTCATTTCAAATCTGTATATTTTCTCTAAACCAATTCTGGAAGGGTGGAAAAACTGATTCACAAATATTCTTAATCTCTGTCTGATAGAAGCAGTATTTCTCTATCAAGCTATAAGGCAGAAGTGAACAAACTATGTATTATACATTCAAATTTTGCAGAGCAATAAATAATTCTCAAAGGAAATAAGCAATGATTTCCAAAAATTCAATTGACATCCCAAATTAGATCTACATAAAAAGATCAGCCAATTAACTCCGCCAACAGCTCTTTCTATTTTATATTCTCCCTTGCATTCTAAAATTTTGTTTATATAATTACTTCAGAACCATGGGGGAAGTAAACTCATTTCTATGTTTTAGGGAATAATTGTCTTGTTCAAAGGGCAACAATTCTATACATGAATATAAAAAAGATGTGAAAGAATAACAAATATTCCTTCCACTGTGAGAGAAAATTGCTGCAGGTTGTGAAAGAAAGGAAAGGTTCAGAAGATTAACTAAAAATAATCTAATCATTTTATTTGGGTAAATGTCAGAGGAAAAGGAAATTGAGTTGGTTTGTTTTCTACTTCCTAAAGTAATCACCCAAGGGCTGAGTGGAGGAAGAGTCTGCCATGTTGATACATTCTTTGTGCTGAAATTCAGGACTATGCATCCATAACTGGGAAAGGGAAAACTGTCATGTTTCCACTAACATCTCTTCAAAATAGTCGTTCATGGGTCCAATCACATTTTGCCTAAAGAAACAATTGGTTACAGAAATATATGTGGATTCTAAAGTCCTCACAGCATACTATATGTTAACAGCAGTGGTTGGAATTGCTAGCAAAGACATGGCTCAATAGATTATGGTGTGAACATCTGCTGCACTTCCCTGATCGGAACTGCCATGGAACACATGCCAAGGTGACGCCAAGGTGCAATCTCATTTTACAGACTTCTGTGGGGAAAATGACATTGCATATTAAGTATGCAGCAAACAGTTTTTAATTTACTGACATTGCCATTTATATAATTATGTCCTCCATAACTAAGGTTAGGGTCTTCTTTATTTAACTTTCTAGGGTATTTTCAACAATCAGCTTCTGTAGCTCAGCAGAGACATGCTTTTCCAATTTATGTTTTCGTTTCAGCTCTGCCTCCTTAATATCTGTGCGATGAGCTTTGTGATGTCTAACCATAGAGAATGACAGCACTCTGTTTGCTCCTTTGCATTTCTAAAGATTAAACTCAGACCTCAATGAATTATACCATATAGTAAGTAGCTTCTCTTCAGAGCAATCTAGGAGTTTTTATTTGATTTGATATTTTTCTGTGAGACAGACAGACAGACGGACCCAACGAATCTGGAAGGCTTTCACAGGGTTGTTCAGTCCATAAGACCACTGTGATGCATAATGTGTCGTATCTATTCTCCCAACTTTAAAAATACTATGATTCATTCCAAAAGGAGTGAAGAGTTTCTACAGCCTTTCATTAAGCTGCTTTCTTCTGTATACAGCATAACCTCTCTTTTCACTTATTTTGATCTCTTTGAAGACATTAAGTCACCATTAGAAATCCATATCTGACTAGACATTCAGGGACAGCAAGATAAACCAGTGGGTAAAGGCAGCGGCTGCCAAGGCTAACTACTTGAATTCAATCTCTAGAACCAAGAAGACAGAAGGAGAGAACTGACTCCTTGAAAATTCTCCTCTGAGCTCCAGATATGAACCATGGCGCATGCATGAGTGTGTGTGTGTGTGTGTGTGTGTGTGTGTGCATATTTGTGTGTGTGTTTGTGCACACACATGCGCGCACATGAATGCACAGCATGTATATATATGTATATATATACATATATATGTGCATATTTACATATGTATGTATTTAAATAGATAAGTAAATAGGCTTTAAAAGTGTTTATTAAATTGACATTCAAATGATTTTATAATGCCAAACCACCTGAGCTAATCAAATAGACTATTTGTACCATTCAATAGAATCATAGAGTCTCAAATAATGATAATTCTTTTGTCAGGTGTCCCTCAGTCTGCCCCTTGCATGTTCCTTTGCCTTTGATTCTTTCATAAAAGAATCTAGCATGGAAATGATGTTAAAGCTTCCAGACCAGACTAGGACTTTTTTATATAATTAACTTAGGTGTTACTATAGTAGAACTTTGGCTCCTTTTTAACTTGTTAAAAAGAATCAAAATGTTGTAGGCCCTCTATCTATTAACAAGTTGTGAGTTGTTGACAACTTTTTCCCACTAAAAATTTGCTATAGAACAAAATTATTCATCTTCTTTTTATAATTTTATCACATCCTTAGCATATTAAACTATCGACTTATCAAATAAAACCAGTAACTTACACATCACCCTCCTGAACAAGACACAGGGAATTCTCTGGAAGGGAAAATGTATGAACAGTGAGAGTTAGTGAGGTGAGAGCCAAGAGTTCTCCAAGCAGAAGGAGGAGAATCTGCAAAAGTCACAAAAATAAAGGAAGTGTGTCACATTTGCTCATAGGGCAGAGGCACCTGGGTGTGGGAACAGAGAGCCAGGTGGGATCTGGAAACAAGGAGGTTTAATAAGCCAGGCCTAGACTAAGATACTCCCTAAGTGATTTTAGTGCAGGTCTAGCATGGACAAGACCAAATACACAGACTATAAAAACAAAAACTGGTGTGTGGCCATGTTAAAATTTCAATTCAAATCCATCAAAATCACCATTGGAAAAGTGAAAACAGTAACAGATTGGTATCCAGAATGGAGAAAAGATTTTTTTTAATCAATAGTAATTATAGAAATGATGGAGAAGAAAGGAGTAAAGAAAGAATGAGTGCAAGGGGTTGTGAATGCACCAGAAAAGGATGCTTGAATGGCCACTGGACATATTAAAAGGCCAGCAACACTAGTAGGGAAAATGTAGGTTTAGCCATGAAGAAAAAACATCTCATATTACCAATTGGCCACCAATTTCAAATTCTGACAGTACCTAGTCTGAGCCAAAGTGTGAGGCATCTAAACTTTACTAAGAGGGGTATGCATTGTTATGTCACCATAAGAGGAATTTGTCAGAAAAGACAAATTTCAAATACGCCTACGTGGGTAAGGATGTTTCCCCAAAGTGCGTCACTAGACATAGAAGTGTCAAAATAGTATAGCAAGCCGCAATGTGTTTAAATTTAGAGTATGCCATGATAGTATATTCTGATTTTGTTATTTGGAAGTCATATGTGTACATAATTACATAATTATACATATGTAAAATACATTCTTGGGATAGATCCATGCTCAATTCCCCATTACTTGTATATGAAGGGATTTGATGTAGGGATGCAGACCAGGCCTGCTGTGCTTTCCTTTGTCTCTAGCTGTGGTAACACATGTATGCTTATCACACAACACTCCCTGCACAGTTCGAATGTTTCATTATTTTTCTTCAGAAATACCGAGTTCATTCAGGAACCTATCTGCATTATAGATGTATGACCACATTGTTGACATTTCACATGGAAGACTCACATTCGTTTCCTTCTTACCTCCCTTTCATTATTCTAAACAGAGAAGCAGACTGAGGTTTAAATTAAAGTGTCTTTCCTGAACCAGCTCATTGAAGGACAGAACTAGGGCTAGACCAGATGTTTGACCCTCACAGCGGCTCCCTCCAGCCCAGCTGCCACTGCGTGTCCGGGAATGAGCGGATGCCATGGAGACCATTTGAAATGGCTTGATTGAAGGGAGACAGGGACTGACTGCAGCTCTCTCCAAACAGTGCTCAGACTCAGCCTGACAACTAGCCTGTTTCCATCACAGATGCTGATGGTCAGGGGCTAACACTGCCGTTCACCCAATAAATGGCTACAGAAATGCTTCTGGCAAGCGGTGGGACCCAGTTGCCTCTCTCTTCCCATTACAAGGCAAGAGGCTAACAGCCCTTGTTAGCAGCATTATAGTTTTTCAAGTACCCACTGAGACATGAGGGATAATGTGTGTGTGTGTGTGTGTGTGTGTGTGTGTGTGTGTGTAAGAGAGAGAGAGAGACAGAGACAGAGAGACAGAGACAGAGAGGCAGAGAGAGACAGAGACAGAGAGGCAAAAAGAGATATAGCAACAGAAACAGTCTTTCTATGTAATGTAAATGTGTTTTCACATGTGTATATGCATGCATTTGGAGGTTAAAGGTTTATACCAAATGTCTTCCAAAATTCTCCACCTTGTTCACTGAGACAAGATCTCTCACTTGATCTCAGAGCTCTCCAATCCAACTAGTCTAGCCTTCCAGCTTGCCCCAACCATGCCCCGTCTCCACCTCTCAAGAACTGGGGATACAGGTAGGCGATATGCCTGCTCAGCATTTACATGTGCACTAGACCCTAATGTGGCCAATGCTTTAGTAACTGAGCCATCTACCCAGCTCAAGATTGAATTCTTTGTGTATACCATGTCTGTTTGACATTAATATCACATTTGAAAATTGATCTCAATAATGATTCAAATGAAGGATGGGAAGTGAGTGTGTATCTGCAGGGAGAGGTGATAAACAGATCACTGTGGAATTAACTTCGGCTCAGTTGGAAAGCTGCCACTTCTCAACCCAAGTACTTCCCACAGATCGTCCAACTCACCACAGGCCCAGCACACAAGAAACCAGGAAATTGTCCAAAACATGGGACAAACCAAAGTGTGTACCAAGAAAGCCATTGTGTCAGTGGTGTTATGAAATTTGTGTTTGCTGACACATTTTCCGAACTTACAGTCAGGCCCTATACAGCACTTAGCTCTCTTTAAGGCACTTCTGAAAGGAATTACTTATTGGCTTTTAAAGTGATTCGTAATAAACTCTGAACAAGAATAAGCTCAGTATATACACAGTTTGTTAAGAAATTGAGATAGTTCTTGACTGATGGTCAGTATAACCAAACCTAACAATTTTACCACCTTGCATAAATAAATTAACCAGTCTCACTGATGACAAGCAGGAACCATGAAACTATTTTCTGGGTACTGGCAACAAGTCACCCTGTTTTACGAGTAAAGAGGAAGAAGTAGAATATTTTTTATCAAAACTATTTTTATTGAAGTCTATTTGTTTGGTGTTTCTAAAATACAGTTTGAATCTAAACTAAGTCCATGACTTGAAATACAATTAATGTGGTTGGATCTCTTGGGTACCAACTACTCAGCATCTCCATTAGGATGCTTAATCACCATCTCTGCCTTACTATTTTCAATAGAATTTTTTACACTCCTTCCTAAACTCACGCATAAGCATTAATGAACAGTATCACTCCAGCAGAAGTTCTCAGAACTAGCCTGAATTATTCCCTTTCCTACATATCACCCATGTATCTCTATGTTCAATGTTTCAAGGAGTTCCCCATATCTGTCTTTAGTCTCCAAACAAATCAAGAATTTGGTCACATCTCAGCATCTTTAAAGCCATGGCCTGAGATCACTTTGGTTGTCCCTAAATGGCCATCATTCCTTCTGCCTTTGATTTCTTCAAATTGCTGCTTCAGAAATAAACACAGCTCTCCTAACCCTTGCAATAGTTTCTGTCACATTAAACAATCAAGCCAGATCTGTGGCTCTACACCAAACTTCAACTATTCCTACTTCCTGCTTTTTGACCTTTTAAATAAATACAAAAATGAATGATCAAGTGTCCTACTTTGGGGTGTAAAGGCCAGAATGGCCATACGAGAATGGCATAGTTTTGAGTTAAAAATCCAACTCATCCATTGAGTGGTTTATTTATCCAAATGGAACAAAGGTTCCAGACTTAGTAAATAATGCATAAATATCAATGCTGATTCCCCTAGCTTGATGAGAATATAGGAAACATACACATTGAAATATTGCACGATACCACAAGCAAATGTACAAATTATTACATATGTCTTGGTTAGGGTTTATACTACTGTAAGACAACACCATGATCAACAGCAACATAGGGAGGAAAATCTTTCTTTCATCTTTCAGGTTACAGCCTACCAGAACCTGGGGGCGGGAACTGAGGTAGATGCTGCGGACCTGCTTACTGGCTTGCTCCCCATAGCTTGCACATTCTGCTTTCTTACATCTAGAACCTCCTACCCTGGTTTTCATTTCTGTTTACTTTCAACCTTAACTTTTAATTAAGCAGCCAGGTCCTGGCCCTACAGAGAAACGGCCTTTTAAACTGCCTGATCTTTAAGCCACCAAATCTTGGAATTAAATTTTCCCACTTGTTTAACATTTTCTAAGCAAATAGTTTTGATGTTTGTAACTCACTGATGCATGTATATCATATATACACATATAATTGTGTACAAATATTTTATATAGAGAAATCTCTGTGTGTGTGTGTGTGTGTGTGTGTGTGTGTGTACATGTATACAATCTACCCCAAAGCCATCTTATTAGCTGTAGAAGCAGCCAGGTCCTGGCCGTACAGAGAAGGAGCTCTGGATGAGGAAAGATGTTCCCCAGGTGGAGTGTGATTCCTGTCCTGCACGGATCCAACATAGTGAGGTAAATTTTAAGCCAAAGTGTTAGCCAAATGTTTTGTGATTTACACTATTAGAGGCAGGAGAATTCCATTTTTCTTATCCTAAGATGAGCAATGATCATAAGGTCTTTTTTATCATACAAGTTTTATTTAAAGAAAAAAAGAAGGGAGAGAACTTGAAGCTGAATTGGTATTTTTTTCCCTTTCAAAAAAGATGAGTAGGATGAGTGTCTGCTCTTCACTAAGAGAAAAATTACTTTCAGACCAGGTACCCTGCAGATAACGGAAGACACAAAATAAATATACACGTTCCAAGTGAAGTGATGGTTGGATCAGAAATGAAAAATGAACTGTCCGAGTAGATTTGCTGTGAAGAGAACATTTTAATATTTAAGCATGAGAATTTTTTGATAGAAGATTTCATTCCATGAGCCAGGCTGGCCACAGACTTGTTCCAATACTCACCCTCTGGCACCCACCCCCACTTCGGGGATTATAATGTACACTACCATGCAGGGCCTTCATTGATAATGGTTAGTACTGCCGATACATGCTGTGTCACCTTTTAAACTGCCTGACCTTTAAGCCACCAAATCTTGGAATTAAATTTTCCCACTAGTTTAACATTTTCTAAGCAAATAGTTTTGATGTTTGTAACTCACTGATGCATACATATCATATATACACAAATAATTGTGTATAAATATTTTATATAGAGAAATCTCTCTCTCTCTCTGTGTGTATGTACATGTATACAATCTACCCCAAAGCCATCTTATTAGTGTATGAGATTGACATTCAGTAAAGGTATGTATTCAAGAAAAATAACCAATTTCAAAACTTAAAAAAAAAATTTTTTTAAAAGCTGTAGCACAACTAGTAAGAGCCATTAATGAAAGCCTTACTGCGGGTTTCAGAATACCTTCTCCATTTGGAACATGTGTCTTTGAACAAATGTTCAGTGGGATGTTGTTGGTAGTCATAAGGAAGATGAATGGGCCTAAATGTCCATCTCTATGGAAGTGTAAAAATGAAATTATGGTCTATCAATACAAGGCAATTCTATCTAACTGCAGAAGGAAGAAACTGGAACAATGTGTAATGTGGATAATGTTCAGAAACCATTTTTGAGCAAGAGAAGAGATGCAAGCGACAGAAGGATGTATAGAGAGCAAGACCACTTGTGTATCATTTAGGAACATACAGGATGGCATGCACTGGGTTCTGATAATGACGGCTTCTGGGAAAAGAGGAGTGAGATTTCTGTGGAGGACACTGGGAAGGCTGGTGTGGCTATGTTCATATCTGAATACTCACACTGGTGGTGAATATTCAGGTTCTCCTTTGTTATTCTCTGTACTTTTACGGACACATTATTTTTTAATTGGAGATGGGTTTCTTTTTTAAAAGATCCTTTGAAGACATTCCAACAGTGATAACATTACAGACATATCCACAGCAAAAGCATTCTATAATGTTCTATTTATTTTGCAAAGCTGTCATGGCACTGCTGTGGCTTCCTAAAAATATATGCTGCCCCATTTTCCACCCATTGAGAAAACTCCTTCAGCGTGTTAACTATAAAATATTGAAAGACTGAGCAACCAAAAGCTATATGACTTCTACGACTGGAAGCGGGTAGAAATGCATAAGTGGAGGTGAGAGCAAGGCAAGATTTTCTTCTTTGAACTTTAATCACCTTTTTGCATTCTTCCAACAATTTCTAGAAATATGATGTCTTCTATAAACACAAGGGGAAATGCATCAGTAAAGATAAAACATGTATAGAGTGTTTAGTAACTCCCATGGCATTTGCTGTGTTGTGACGCTCACACTAACTTCCCTTGTAAGGCTGGTCATTACTGTAGCTTGCCAGGTTCACAGTTGGGTAAGTTTGATAACTGTTTTCCTCTAGTAGTGTGCACAGCATCTTAGAGCACTATAGAAGCTAGCAGGCAGGGATGAAGCTGATCAGCACCAACTTGATTTCTCCATGTTCTGTGATGCAATCATGTGATGTCTTCAGTAATAGGACCTTATCATCAAGTTCTGGAGGGCACAGATTGGATTCAATGAGTTCTTTTACTTTTTGACACAAACTTGGGCAGTTTGGGAATGGAGGTGGATCTAGAAAGAGCCAAGCCAAAGGGGAAGTGAATATGATCAAAGTAAGTCTTAATAAAATTCTCAAAGAATTAATGAAACTACTTTAAAAAATAATAACACATCTTTATTAAATCATGTCAATGTTAATTTCAGAATAGATTTGCTCCTTAAAAGCCAAGTAAAATTTTGGTAGGAAATCTTTATGTCTAAGTCAAGATAATGAATGATTTCTATTTATTTAACTTGGGTTCTATTTCATTTCTTTAATAGATGACTTTCATTTGAGAAGACACGTTTTATGATACTAATAATATATGACACTGAACAAAAAAGTAATATTTAATGAAATAAAATATTATGAACCTAAAAGAGAGATAGTCCAAATTTAAAAGCTTATATCTGGACCTCTACCCTAATGGAAATGTAAAAGAAGAGGAGGGTGAAGAATAGGTGGCCCTAGGGGCTCAAGAGGCAGTTCAGTGGCTAAGAACACTTGCTGTTCTTGCAGAGGACCTGGGTTTAGTTCCCAAGCCACACATGGCAGCTCACAATCATTCATAATTCCAACTCTAGGGCATCCAATCCCCTCTTCCTAACTTCATGAGCAATAGACATGCATGTGGTACATATACATACATGCAGCCAAGCACTCATACACATTAAGTAACAAACAAATCTTAAAATTATAAACAAAATTTAGGGTAAAGTCTATTAAAAAGCTCAAGAGAAACAATCAAAGAGAGTTCCCCAGTGTGATGTGGAGGACACAATTTGTGGTCTGAAGTTTTCAGATGTATATAGTATTTTGGGAGAGTCATTGTAGCTCCCTATAACCTTCCTTTCCATACTCATAATTGACAAAGGCAAGAATAAAGTGATCGTTAGACGTTTTCAAGTGCCAATCTGGAAGGTCACAAGACAAGGTCAGTTGGGAGCTTCTGAGAAGATTTACATTCAGATGGGGGGCTGGAGAGATAGCTCAGTGGTTAAGAGCAATGGCCGCCCTTTCAGATGACCTGAGTTCAATTCCTAGCACCTACGTGATGGCTCACAACTGCCAGCAACTCGACTTTTAAGGCCTTTGAGGGCACTAGGCATACATGTAGATAAAATACGCATACCCATAAAATAAATCAGTAAGTATTTTTTAAGAAAAGAAACTCAAATGACCCCAACAAGAACTCATTATAATCTTTCAAATTGCTTCACTCATCTATAAATTATTGAGACAAAGTATCACAGAAGATTAACTGCCAACTGATAAAATAATAAAAAGAAAGTATTTTCAAAAAAAGGTAATTTTTGTTGGAATCATATAACAGCCTATTGTTATTAATGCTACCCTTTCCTCCATATTTTAAAATAGAATTATAAGGCCTTTAAGGTCCCAAACCAAAAGAAATTTGAGCTTCTAGAATACAGCCTTTTGGTTTTTTGCTTTTTGTTACAAAGCCTCAAGACTGTACAAAACAATATCCTGGGCACTGGGTATTGGGAGTTAGGATCTGGGGACAGGCATGTAATCACTGCCAAATAGAAAGCAGGCCCTAAAGGTAATTTTAGTAATGGGAAAAAGACAAATATATACATGAAACTGAAGTTCGGGACCACCACACACAGTTGTGTCTGGGTGGGGGAAGGTACACAGTGCAGTTCCAGCTGATGCTTGAAAGGGACCTTAACAAGACAATTCTGGAATTGCTTCTTACATTGGGTACTAGAAGCTACAGAGTCGAGTGTGTGTGTGTGTGTGTGTGTGTGTGTGTGTGTGTGTGTGTGTGTGTATCACAATCACCCTTTATGAAAGCTCTCATCTGAGTAGAGAAGGCAGAAATCTAAACAGATGAGAAATTATAAGAATAGGCACAGTGAATGGAGGGTACTCATCAAAGGGTCATGGTGAGAGTCTGCCATAAGAACCCGAAAGGAGAAGGAACCATTCAAGAACAGAAGGTGGGTCAGGAGCTCCTGGGAATGTGAGCAGCAATGAATGAGACAACCCAATGCATTTCCTGATGATGGGACCCTACTAGGAAGTACTGGAAGATGCATATGCAGGTGCTCAAAAAGCTAGCTCTGACTGAAGCAATATGCTCAAGCTACAGTTGCAGACACACCACGGCCTTTCAGTAAGGTCCTGACTGTCATTCTATAAGCCTCAGGTCAGCTTATGGTGCCTTTCTGTATTATTTTGTACATGTATATATCCATTCTTCCAGCTTGCTTCTTGTTCCACACTTTTTCTGTACATCCTTGTATTGTGTAAAACTAATGACATTCAACTAATTCTCCATACTAACACATTAGGCTTAGAACTTCTTCATGATGTTTAATATCTTCACCTTACACTTAAAATGGTATTTGTGCACATTTAAATACACCAACCCTTACATTACACAAAAAAATGATGATATCACACTTGACTAAAATCACAACCATTACACATTTTGGTTGTTTCATAATTAACCACCACAGATAAGAATTGGGATGGCTAACCTGCTTCACATAAGATGTCTCAAACCTTATGCAGCTTAACATTAGTAGTTATCTTACAAATAAACATATAAACATCTAGTGCTTGAGCTAAAGACAGCACATTAAGACAAATGCCTCCTGAACATGCTGCTAAATTGCTCTTTGTGAGTTGTTTCCAGATTGCACTCCTACCATCCTGTAAGCAAAGAGTCCATTTCCCTCCCTTCCTTGTTGGTTTCCATCCACTGTGCTCAGCTGAGCCTCCTGTCATCAGTGGGCATGTGCAGGCATAGAGTACCTGTCAGAGGACTGGGGCATTCTTACCTTAATTAGAAGGAACATGCCAACGAACTGATGTGCTAGGCAAGCTGCAGAAATTCCAGAGCTGTGTTCAGAGACGAGGTCTTCCCAGCATGCCTTCGTGCCGGTCTGTGTCAGCTTCATGTGTCAGCACGGAGCACCCACAATTTGTTTGGCCTGCATTTTAAAATTAAGAGATTTAATACAAAAACTCGGGGTTAATGGCATCTCTAGAAGTTCTTTGTATGTAATGTTTGCACCACAGATAATACTGGCAAGAGGTAAGTGTGCTGCCCTTAGAAAGAGAAGACAACTCTAAGGGATGTTTCTCAGTCTCACCAATGCTAGTACTTGAACTTAAGAGTTTGAACATTCTCTGTACATCCAGACTAATAAAGACTTCTAGGTGGAATTATATTATGGAATTTTAATATGCTGAATATCACACCATGGCGTCGTAAAAAGAAAAATAGCAATAATTGCAGTACGTTTGGCCTCTGAGTTGGTAACTTCCATCCAGTTCTACACTATAAAGAGATTTTACCATAAAACACATACACAAATCCATACAGACTGCATTGGTGAAATGTACACAGCTACAAACACTATAATTGCTAATCTATTATTAGAAATATATGCAACATTAAATTTCAAACATGAAATACAGGAATTTTTATTCACATGTACTTTCCAATATAATTCAACTTCAAGTTATAATAAGCTCACTTGGAAAAATAATAGCCAATTAAAAATTTAAATATCTAGCTTGTGATCAGAGGACAGAATTATATTCATTCCACTAAGTCCGAAAGCATAATTAGGTATATGTCTGTGCATGGTGTCATAACTCTGCAGGCAGTTAGTTATGCAAGACCATGTAGGAACGAAGGCAAGTGAAATAGGGGTCCTGAAGTCTTTCCAATTGCCACATAAATACAGTCATGCAGAATAAAGATGGCAAAACCCTCAGGAGGAAATTTGAACAGAGGTTAGAAATATAAGCACAGCTTTGTCAAAAGAAAGAGGCCCAGGGTTTTATTTTAGCAAATCTTAGTTAAACAATATCAAGAGAATTTACACTGAGGTTTGCAAGTAATATAGAGTTGCTTTAAAGCATAATGCATGGAACTTAAGATAGCCTCCATTACAGGATGTTTTGTGACAGGTGAGAAAGAGAATTGTTCAAGTGTGGTTTATGTCAGTGGCTGTTAAGATATAAACCAATGTTTCTTTTGCCCTAG
Organism: Mastomys coucha; assembly: GCF_008632895.1. Taxonomy (NCBI): domain Eukaryota; kingdom Metazoa; phylum Chordata; class Mammalia; order Rodentia; family Muridae; genus Mastomys; species Mastomys coucha. Next base: position 17,994,553 of record NW_022196898.1, read on the forward strand.
CATCTACTGCCCTGTGAATATACAAAGACAGCAGCAATAGATTAAGTGACTTAAGGCTTTTTGCCGGTGTTGGGTATGTTTTGTTTTGTTTTGCTTTGTTTGTTTTTCAAGACAGAGTTTCTCTGTGTAACAACCCTGGCTGTCCTGGAAGTCACCTTGTAAACCAGTCTGGCCTTGAACTCATAGAGATCTGCTTGCCTCTGCCTCCAGGCTGCTGGGATGAAAAGCTTGCACCACAACCACTGGTTTAACTAATTCCCTTGATGTGACAACATACCCTGACAAAAGCAACATAATAAAGTAAAGACGTAGAGTTCCATGGGATAGCCCATCATCTTGGGAAAGTCATGACAGAAGAGCTGGTCACAATGCAGCCACAGTCAGAAAGCAGGGAGACCCGGATGCCTGCTTTCTCCTTTTTGTACACTCCTGGGTCCAAGCCTAAAGAATGATGCATCTCCCCTTTAGGGTGGGACTTTCTACCTCAATTAACATGCTTAAAATAATTCCTCATAGGTATGAAGAAACGACAGCTTCTTCAATAACTGTGGTAGGAAAAATGGATACATAATCCATCTGGAAAGGAATAAAATTAGATCCCTAGCTCTCACCATGTAGAAAGTTTTTTTAAAATAGATTTTTAAAAATAGATTTTTAAATAGATTAAAAATCCATATTCTATCTGTATAGAGAGAATATGTTCTGTATTGTATGGATACATCACCTGTCAATTAAAAAGCTTATGGCCTATGGTGTAGGCAGGAAAAAGAGGTGGGACATCCAGGAGAGAGTAAGGGCTTCAGATAAAGGACACAGGGGCCCCTGAACTGGAACTGACCTGAATGGCTCCTCTTTGTGGTCTAGTTCTCATAGCACCAGAAAAGCTGTGCACACATTCTAAGGAGAAAAGCAACAGTTCTACCAAGCTATGACCCCTACGAACCATAATGATGACCAACTCAGCATAATAACCCTAAGAGTGCAGTAATGGCTCACATACCATGGTGTTAACCAAAACTGTCTCATTGGACTTAAGAAGGAAAGCATGACTGGTACTGAAAGCCTAGCCAAGTACCCACAGCTAGTGAAGACATGAATCTTGGAGGAAACCCTACAACCATCACTTTGCTAAACCAGCACAATCCCTAACTACATCCTAAATATGTGTACCCCACAGACAAGGGTAGTCTTCACCTCTCATCAAGGAAACATCTCTTTACAACAGAGAGACCATTACAGCAAACCGTAATCAAGCAAAATGCAGAGTTGTACATCCCAGACGAAGTGGATACATCTACAAAGCAATTCCAGCACCTAAAGTTCAACAGAGTTTATGGAAGAAGGGATAGAAAGATTTTAAGAGTCAAAAGATCAGGGAATTTGCTATGAGTCTGTGCCTCCTAGTAGTTTCAGAAGCTACACTCATAAAGTTTCACCAGCATGACTGCCTAACAAAGACAACAACAGACATGCCAACAACATGAATGGAAGAAAGCCAAGAAGCCTCAACCCTGCACAAATAACTACAGGCAACTGAGGAATGCTGGGACTGGGAGAAATAGTCTTCCCTAGCAAAAAGAACACCAATCGGCTCTCTAATACCAAATGCTCAGTCCATATATATACACTATACTATAGACATACTATATATATATATATATATATAT
>NW_022196898.1:17996229-18007510 GCF_008632895.1 Mastomys coucha
ACACATATATATATATGTATATATACACACATATATGTATGTATATGTATATATACATAGTATATAGATATGTAACATATTCTGAGCAGGGTATACATATATGCATATATATGTATATATACACACATACAAGTAACATTACATTCTGAGCAGGGTATATTTTAGGAAGGTACATATATGCATATATGTATGTGATAACAATTTTAAAAGAGGCTACTAATTTGAAAAAAGGAAAGGAAGGTTATATGTGAGAATTGGGAGTAAAGAAAAGGAAGGGAAAAATGTAATTATATTATGATTCCAAAAAATAAAATAACAAAAAGGCAATAGGAAAAAACATTATCACAGTATGTGAGTAATAGCTGAATAAAGATATTTTAAACTCACGGTTATTGATAAAAGACTGGAGTTAGACTAAGAAGATGTATGTCTCAACCAGAGCATAATGGGGCGATAAGATTTTCCAAAACTACATTGAGGGTCTACCTCTTCCCATTCAGAATGGTTATCATAAAGAAAGCAAAACACAACTGTTGGTCAGAATTTGAAGAAAGGGGAACCCTTATTCATTGCTGTTGAGAGTGTAACTGGTATGGTAACTGTATTAGTCAGGGTTCTCTAGAGTCACAGAAATTATGGTAGTCTCTATATAGTAAAGGAATTTATTGATGATTTACAGTCTGTATAGTCCAACTCCCAACAATCAACTCCCAACAGTGGTCGGCAGCAGCTGTGAAGGGAAGTCCAAGCATCCAGTAGTTGCTCAGTCCCACGAGGCAAGCAGATGAAGCAGAGTGAGCCTTCCTTCTTCCAATGTCCTTGTATAGGTCTCCAGCAAAAGGTGTGGCCCAGATTAAAGGTGTGTGCCACCACACCTTTAATCCCACATGACCTCGCTTGAACTCGTAGATCTTCCAGTCTTAATCTTCTAGGATTCATAGCCACTATGTCACCACACCTTTAATCCCAGATGATCTTGAACTCATAGATCTTTCTATCTTAATCCTCTGGGATTCATAGCCGCTATGCCTCAAGATCTCCATGCCAAGATTCAGGTCGGAAACTTGTATCTCTCAGCCTCCAGATTAGATCCAGGTGAGCCTTCTAATTCTGGATTGTAGTTCATTTCAGATATAGTCAAGTTGACAACCAGGAATAGCCACTACAGTAACTATGAAAATCAGTGTAGATTTTTCTTTAAAAATTAAAAATAAGCTTCCCTAAGACTCAAATATACTCTGGGCATCTATCCTAAGTCTCTATATCTCAGAAAGGCCTGCACACCTTTGCTCATTATTGTAATTGCCACAATAGCCACGTCATAGAGTCAGCCTAGGAATGTGTGATGAATATTCTGGGTTGTCTACTTGGACTATATCTGGTTTTAAATCCAAAAATGAAGGTCACACCTGTGAGGAATTTTTCAAATGAGTGGATAAAGAAAATGTGTATGTGTATACAATCGAGTTTTATTCAGCCACAAGAAGAATGAAACTGTCACTTTTTGGACACTGGATACAACTGAGGGCAATCATGTTAAGTGAAATAAGCCAGACACAAAAGCACAAATCTCATATTTTCTCTCATTTGTAGATCCTAGACTTTATATAAATACATAAAACCATTTATATTCATAAGACATTTACGGAGACGGAAAACTTCGGTCAGCTAAATGGCTCCCTGCAGCCGCTGCTTAAGCATCTAAAATGCTCAGATCTGAAAGTTCACTTGCGAGCTTCAGTCTTCCTTAAGCAGCTGCTCTCTCAGTATCCCAGATGTCTTTTGTAGGACATGGAAGACGTCTAGAACAGGCTTCTGAAACTTGTGATCTTAGGGACCATGTAAGTAATGGAAGGCTGAGCCCAGGAGGTGATTGGGTCTCTGATGATCCATGAGAATGGGCAAAGACAGGTGGTCCAAGAGTGCACCTGTGACCCTTGGTAAACACTTGGAGGATTATTCTCCCTCCCCACTCAATATCCACTCAAATACAATTTCTGGAGTCCCATTCTTCAATGTATTCTCAGCTTTGGATCAACCCACCTCACCTACATTGAACACCCCACTGGTAGCCACCAACACCTCTCACCTCGCTCAACACCACAGTCTTCCTGCTTCCCAGTCAGGCAGCCTCCCACCTAACATGCTCCCTTTCCCATTAAAATGCCCTCTGTTGGGAAGTTCTTCCCTCTGGCATCTTGGTGCTCACTCTCCACCCATCAGAGCTTGTTCAAATGTCACTTTACTCATGATCCCTGACTCTTCTTAAAAGTGTAACGCACACCCATTCACATCAGTAGCTTTGGGGTTATTTCCCTAGTTCATTTGTCTCTACTGTGCAATATAGTGTATTTTTCTCATCCGTTTATTGCCTGTCTCAATGCAATATAAGCTCTACATGATCAAAGATTTTGCCCATTTTGGTCACTGCTATATCCCTAGTGTCTAAAGCAGGCCCTGGCATACAGTAGATGTTTAATAAACCTTTGCCAAAGGAAGGGGTGGGTGAATGAATAAAGGAATGACCCTTTCTCCTAAAGAGCTAAGGAGCCCTCTGTTTGATGCAAAGCTAAACATGACTTTGCATACCTCTTGGCCTCGAGGTGCTGAAACATTCATTTAATGGTAGTACCAGTGACATATATAATATTGTTCTTGAGATGACTTGGAAGTGTTGGTACATAGTGATGGGTTGGGGTGAGATAGATTTAATACTGCAAACTCTTAGAGAGTTATGGATATTCAAACATAGGGCAATGAGGAAATAATGCCACAGGGGGAAGGCCACAATTACAAGCCATTTTCAGTTTTCTTGGTTTAGAATAGACATGGCCTGAAGCACTCCCAGGACTTCATAACCCTCTCAGTTGGTAAGGTGGCCCAAGTCTCCTCATGTAAATTGTCTGGAGAACGGGGACAAATGGGCAGCCTCACTGAATTAGTGAGGTGATTTTCCTGTATTTCCTCTCGTGAGCTTAAAGAAAATTATTCTCTATTAATAAGAAATGCAGGCTTTTTGTTTAAATTCAGACTAAGCTGTTTATTTTATTCTTTGCAATAATACCACTTAAAACACTTCTAGAATCAACTCACTTCACAGTTTCCCACCACTCATAACTACGATTAGTCATAAAACACCAAAAATAAAGTTCATTTTGATGAACATGTTCAAAATATATTAAATTTTTTTTTCCTGGCCTCCATGTTGGCAAAATATTTCCTACTCTCCTCTGTTTGACTTTTTACATGGAGGTTTTTTTATGTTTATTTGTTTGTTTGTTTGTTTAATGAGACAAGTTCATGAAAGAAGTTTTAAAAAGAGTTTAAGGTTGAAGAACAAAGGCAGAGTCCTTGATCCTAGGGGTTAACTCAATTTCTACTCAAATAGAGTGAAACTTCTGACGATACTTCTGATGGTCAATGATAACATACAGAATCATGGGTCTAAGTATGTGTCTATGACATCTGCAACAGACAAAACCTTAAATGGAAAAAAATCTCTTTCCACTTTTTGAGAGGAGAACAGAATTCTTCTGCCAGAGCTGGACCAGCAAACACTGGAGCAGATAGAATGGTAAGAGCAGAAAAGTGTGGGGCAAAGAACAGACCACAGGTAGAGCCCCCAGTGCCAATGCTGTCCTTCTGCCATCGTGCCTAGGCAGGTGGCCCCTTCTCATTTCACAAGGAGACAGATTCTCAGCCAAGCTGCTTTACCACTGCTAATCTGCCTATGTAAATGAGGGTATTTAAATATGATGTTCTCAACAATTTTATGCTTTGTTCTAAGCTCAAAATAAAGCTTCCCAGGTGTTCTTTTTATAAATAGGACTGCGTGGATTTCAACAAACCTTCATATTATTCATGACAACTAAGATACCAGAGTTCCTTCTCCAGATGTAACTAATTCGATGCCTTGTGAAGGAATAAACTAGGGGAGGGAGTTAGCACATCACCACACATTTTCTTCTTCGAGAGATGTATTAATTTTGACTTGGCAATCACCTTGTCAGATGAACAGGAGCTACTGCAAGTTGTCTGCCATCATTTGTTTGCCATGTGACTTCATATGAGCTGAAACTGGTTTTCACTCATGCCTTTGGCAAACAATTCAAATGAGGTTCACAACATGACAGCACTAAGCTCGTGGTTGAAATATTAAAACCTCATACATGAAAGACTTATTTTTTAGTAAGATCAATCACATTGGACATTAGTTACCCTCCCCAATTAAAATCCACTTCCCTTGCAAACAATTTATTAAGAAGTCTGCCTCCTACAAATGCAAATTAGTATGATAGATTTTCTGACCCATTTAGGATGGACAACGGCTGGCTATTCCTATTCCTAGTTTTTCTGCCACATCAAAAATTCTTTATTAGCATCCAGTTGGCACTAGACAAAAAGCAAGAGTGTTTCAATAGTTTTATAAAATAGATACACCAAAGAATACACATGTACACAAGCCTACACACATGCACACACAGACATGTACACCAAAACTATCTCTCATGAAATCTTCTCCCGAAGTTGAGCTAACCTCCCATGTTTGGAGAAACAGTTTCATGAACCATACCAGCCACAGAATGCCTCACCCCACCCTCAGAATGCCCCATTCCAGTCTCAGAATGCAATGTTATTGTTAATTAATTACTTCCTCTATTCTTTAAATGAATAAAATGTGAACAAGAACTAAAGTGACTAATGAGGAGATCAGTTCAAGACATAAATTAGCAGCTAGCTTGAAAGGAAAAAGGTGACATTTGAGCTAGGTGTAAAACATCACCCATATTTGCCCACTACCACCTACTTTCTTTGAAGTAGGAGGCAGTCTCAAATCATTCAGGCTGTGGACTTTCCCCTCCCACTTTACTTCCATAAATGGGGCAGCTGTTCCAAGTTCGGGAGCTCCTCTGCTTGCCTGACTGTATCATGAGTCCAGTTCCATTATCCTTCTCATTATCCCAAACTCATCCATCCTTCTCCCTCCAAGCAGATAGCTGGCCTCTTCCTGCCTCCCAGTCTTTGTCTCCAGCAGCCCTCTGATGCCTAGCAACATCCATCTCTGCCCATAGAGGCTCCCACTTCTCTATGACACACTTGAGCAGATTCACTCAGCATTTCATTCTGTTATGGCCCTCAGAGGGCTCCATGAAAGAAGAGAAATGAGTTAGCAGGTTAACAGAAATCCATTTTCTGCTTTCTTAAACACATCCAGCTCACACTGGGGATGGAGGCTCACACGGCCCCACTCAGTGTGCACCGTGGCAGAGAGTCTTTTAATGTCTCTGTCTATGTCCTATTGAGGCATTACACTGCCCAGTATAATATCAGACTCTGGTCACAGGAGAGAATAGAACAGGGGGTTTAAATGCATGTTCAAAATGCCAGAAACACTCATTGATGTTCTCCAGGGAGTAATGACCTTCAACATGACAGCAGCCAAAAGTCTACCTGTTATAAATCCCAAGACATAAAACCTCCCCAAATCGTTCACTGCCAAGCACTAGCAAGATGGAGTTTGTATGTTGATTCATAGAACATACAGTTGTCTCTCCCACAGGAGAAAGATTTCATACTTTTAATGAAGGTTGGATGTTTTTAATTAATAAAACTTTATGCAATTATTTTTTAACTAACACTCATGAGAATCAGACACTACCTATAGTGATAAATTGTTATTTAAAATGCAAATATGCAGACATACTAGGGAATGACTATACTAATTATTCACTATAACCATTAAAATGGTTCTTGGAGACGTTTCATGAGGTTCCCACCACCTGGGAGAGCCATCTGCTCTTTTTCTGACACTATCGGGCCATTATACCTTGAAAGACTCAACTAAAGTTTCACCTTTTGCAAGAAATCTTTTAACCCAATCATCAGCCTATACAGGGATGGGCTTGAAATCACATTCTCTGTGTGCAAACACTCTCTGCTGTCTTCTTTTTGCTTGGTAATTCACGGTGCACACAAAAAGCTAAATAGCCCACCCCATGACAGCACTCCTACAGAAACTGATGGGTCAGTGGAAACTATCTATTAATCAGCAGAACAATACATTTGTTTAGCAAATTGATCCAGAAGTGTGTGTCCTCGAGCTTAAGTCAACAGACAAGGTTATCTTTGACCACCACTAAAGATTCAGACTTGGAGAAGCAAAATAAAAATCCAGGCTCCTCTTGACCTTTTAACCAAACATTAGACGATTCATCTGACGGGTCTTCAAAAGTGTTTTTCTTGCTTTTGGGGTTTCTTTTTGTTTTTCTTTAAAACATTATATCAGATCAAAAGAGAGGATGGATGGGCCAAAGCCTCATGAATGATACGAATATTCCCACTCACGAGCATTATATCAATGAAGAGAGTAAGAAGAGACACAGGAAAATCTGTACAGTAAACTGGGTCACTCATGCGATTTTTAATTATGCACAGAGGAATAGAATATTAAGCCAAACAAAAGTATTGTTTTTCCTTAATATGCAGCATGTTTGTGTTCTTGAGCTTATTATTCTGTAATTGATAGCAAAGCTGTAAGTGGCTCTGAGGATTGCTGCCTGTCTCACAAGATTGCCTCGTTTCAAAGCAGCATAATCAGATGGAAATGGAGAAAAATTTCTGTCAGAGATTTCTTTCTGTAGGCAAGATGCTACTTTATTTCTAAGTGTCTTTTGGCTGTTGACTATTTTATAATCATTGGCATAAATATAAAAATGGTAAACAATGTTTATTGTTTGCACACAAGTGAGTTTGCATTGGGGCTTTTTACTGCCAGTCATTGACGGTGCAATCTCAAGACTGTAATAGGCAATCAGAGAGTGATTTATCTGACCCGTTATTGAGAAAGAACTGAGGAAAAAATTTAAACATCATTCAACTCACTTGTGAGCACACTGAAAATGCAAAACAGTGAATTTTCCAAGCTTTGTTTAGAATACTATATGTTATGAACATATTTAGTATTTGAAAGTTTGTTTTTATTGCTGATCTTAATTTTCTTTGTTCAGTCATAAGAAGAAATATAGAAACAAAGTATAATAGTTTCCAAACTTCAAGGCAACAGATATACCAGAAAAGTAGTTCCCTGGGCTTTCTATGGTAATGTGTGCCATTTCCTCTGCCATGACTGAGTTTCAGCGGGGTAATTACTTCAGTCTATACCGCCCATAAGCAACGCTCTCAGAGTCCTTTGTTCCCTTGAAGAAACTAATGGTTAGGGCTCTGCTAAGCAGCTGTCATGTGGTTACATAGCAAGTGAGAATAAAGTGAGTTAAAAAAATCACCAAACAAATTCCAATCACAAAATGCACATTTTAAGTATAACCCACACTTTCAGTATGAACTTACCTGAAAAATCAACCCAAAGTGTTATCCTAACATCTAAAGCAGTAGGTGGATATTTGCTGGTTAGAATAGCAGTTATTGCAGCATAACTTCCATGCTTGCCCCCATGGGGTCACAATCTAACAAATAGAATGTACATTCTCCAAATGGCAGGAATGAAAGACCCAACCAACAGAAAATGAAGCTGAAGAAAGAGGCTGAGGTAGTAGAGAAGGCACAGCAGGATCACAGTGAGGGACCCAGCCTGTGGCAGAGTGTGGAGGGTTTGTCACCAGAGGCAAAGGTGAAAGAAAACAAGAAGAGGAGGTGTGGCAGGCAGAAGGAAGTCATCCTGAACCCTGTAGAGTGAAGTCATTCTAACAGTGCTCTTACAAAGTTTTGACCTTGAGCTTTAGTGGTGAAATATTTTAATGCATTGTTTTGTTTTCTTTTCATAACACCCAATTAGGCAATTATAAATGGAGAGGGCAGATTCTGTAAGCTCCCCAAGTTCACTGCCTTATGTTGACTGGGGAGAATTCACACCTCCAAAGGCCCGATTCCTTGATCTTTCATTGAACTTTATGTTTCTATCTTACCTCTGACCTGCTGTACTGTGTGGGGCAATTCTGTCAGAGTTTCAAGGGAATAATGAAGCTTGTCCCTCCAGATTGGCAATGGCTTCTCCAAGCTACAGTTAAAATGCCATGGTCTTTACTGAGCATAGAGTTTTCTGGCAATTCAGAGAAGAAAGAATGCAGCTTTTAGCTCTTAAAATTCTTATATAAGTCAAGAATTTCCCAGACAAGAGACATCAGAACCGTTTTTGAGGAGAGCCTGTGGTTAGCAATTATGCTAATTCTGGACACTGAAAGTTCAGCCTCAGCTTCCCTGGTAAGAGTGTCTCCTCCTCCCTGTGACTGCAAGGGTTTTTGTTGTCTCTGTTCTTCACACACTCTCATCCATTGCAACGGTTAAAGATGAGATACTGACCTGAAGAAACTTCTCTTTCCAAAATGTGAATTCTGTTTCTTTTATTTTTCAAAAATTCTTCTTCTGCAATATTGCACCTTTCCTGGAGATGTTTGGATTACTGTAAGAGTCAATAAACATCAGCTTCCTTCTAGGGTAAAATGATCTGTCTTTGTTTCTCCAAAATAAAAGAGGCACCTTTGGTCATGTCAAGAGATGAACTACATAGCACTTGTTTGTGGTATTGAAGGGGAAGCTGGGGAAGATTTGTTAGGGCTATATTAACTGACAGAGTCCCAAACCGTCACACTTTCACTCAGTAGATGTTAGCTTCTCAAATCTCAACAGTCACAGATGGGAAACTGTCTTCCACACTCCATGGAGACTCAGGTCACAGAGGCTGTGCTATAGTCTGTACGTGCTTCCCAAGGTTGTTCTGGGTGTCAATGTTCGTTCATTAGGTAGGAAAATAAAGAAGTATAGGGTTATGGGACAAAGTCTTAGGGCCGTGCCTTGGGATGTTGTCGTATATATCACCTGTCCCATTTCATGAATCAGAATCATGAAACCAGATTTCATGAATCATCTCATAGACTGAGAGGGGAAATGGAGCATGTGGTCATGTAGGTGATGGGTTTTGAGTCGCGGCAGGAAGCGTCTGCAGACACCAAGCCCAGGCAGTTTCATGTGTAAGAGGTTTAATTGGAAGGGGGTTAGGGGGATAGCAGCGCAGGAAGAGAGAAGGGAGAGAGAGAAGAAGAGAGAGAAAGATGGAGGAAAGTACCCACATATTTATATGTGTGGTGACGTAGTAATGCAGGTAAAGGTGGGAGCTGAGCCCAATGGATTCTGGGAATATGGTCGCCGTTGCCCTGGCGACAGGTCTGTGGACCCGCCCACATATCTGCCGCAGGCAGGTTCTGGATGCTAACAGTAGGTACAAAACTGCAAGCATTCACAGTCTCCAGACAAGAAGAATTTGGATTTTTTTTCTTTTCTAAAGCTTCTACTTTGAAGTACGGAGAAAACGCAATCCATATCTTAACATGGAAAGCAGTCCGTTTTTTACATCTAGGAAGGCACTGCTGACTCCTCACCCCAATTACTGAGTTTACCAAGGTTCCCTCTGGCAGGAAGCAGCCTCCTGGCAGCATATCCTCCTAGCCAGCAGAGAAGCAAACACAGCTCCTCCTCGCTGGTCTAAGTCCCATTTTCTTCAACTTTAAACTAAGCGTAGCATTTATATAATATGCCTAAAATAGGAGTGTTCCATAAGCAAGACAATGAAAATATAGTACAAGGACAAGGGTCAAACAATTATATAATATTTTATATGTCTGCTATAGTAGATATTTAACATTCAATGATCCTTTTTAATTTCCCTTCCTATTAAAAATCTCTGAGTTTTCTTGTCAGTTGATGGGAGGAGATTCAGAGATTTACAGTAAAATATTAGCTGGCACTCAGGGAACTCTGCCGAAGAGATAGAGAATAGAATGTAGGAACAAGAGAGATCAAGGAGCCCAGGAGAACTGGTCCACAGAATCAACTAAACAGGGTTCATGGAGACTCACAGAGACTGAAGTAGCAATCATGGAGCCTGCATAGGTCTGCACTAGGTCCCCTACATAGAGGCTGTGCTGTTTGTCTTGGGGTATTTAATTGTGGAACTCCTAACAGTGGAAATGGAGGTATCTCTGACTCATTTCCCTGCTCTCGGGACCCTTTTCCTCCTACTAGGTTGCCTCATCCAGACTTGATTTAAGGGTTTGTGCCTAGTCTTGTTGCATTTTGTTATGCTGTATTCAGCTGTTATTTCTGGGAGGCCTGGAAATGGAGGAGGAGCAATGAATCTGGAAAAAGGGAGTTGGGTATGGGACCTGGGAGGAGGAGGAGGAGGAGGAGGGAGGGGAGGCTGTGGTTGTGGTATATTGTATGAAAAAAAGAAAAAGAAAACAAAATCTCAGACTTTGCAATTATTTACTAGTCATTCCTTTCCACTCATAGTCAACTAAGGTAGAATTGTATAAATGGTGGAGGGGCCCTTTACTTTTCTAAAATCTCTTCAGGACACTGTTCCAATTGTACAAGTAGGACAAACTTAACTCCTGCCTGTAGACTCAACTGTGTTGCTGTTCTGTCCCAGTGTGATCCCAGACAGTAGCTCTTAGAGCATGCTTACAGGTCTCTCTTAGTCTTGCTTCTTCTCTAACCATACTTGTGGTCCTCCATTTCTTAGCCGCTGTCTTAGACATGACTCCATTCTGCTAGTTCTGTCTTCTTGCTATAGGACTAAGAACAAAGACTCTCTTACTAGGGCAAATTAGCTTTACCCTCCTTGAGGGTCTCAGGATATTTCAGTGAAGACTAGTTTTTATCAGAGCAAGTGTACTGAACTTGTTATGACTGTTGTCATTCTAGAGGTTAATGCAATATTTACAAGGAGAAATAATAAGCATTTCTGTGAAAAAAAAACAAATATTAAACATTTTTAGTTGTAGTTCATATGAGTCTGTGGCCATTACAAAAACAAATGGTGGCTGGATTTGACTTGCACACTATTGTTTGCTGATTCCGTGTCTAGAGCTACACTATACAATATGGAGCCACTAGCCACATACAGGTATTTAAAATGAAAAGTGATTTGTTTGCTATTAAATAAAATTAACTGTCTTAGGTAGACTAGTGTAATATCTGTATTTTAAGTAGTCAGTAGGCATCTACAATTATTGACCACCATGTTGAACAACAAAGTCTATTCCCATCATCACTGAAATTTTAATTAGTCATCGAAAGGGCAGAAATTAGTTCAACCTAGTGTCTTTTATAACATTTTATTAGATCAATCCACTTTTCAAATTGCAGTCTACTCTCCACATCTGTACTTTTTGTTTTTGCAGTTGTCAGTCACTTACTCTCACAAGCACTCATTTACCATGACAACATCACTCTTTTGTAAGTAGGAAGAGCCAAAATCAAAGGAGGA
>NW_022196898.1:18007637-18009572 GCF_008632895.1 Mastomys coucha
GGAGGAGAAGGCTTGCAAACTTTACCTTTGCCCCCAGATAGTGATCTGGTATTTAGGTATGAATTAGACCACCAACCTCCATAACTCTTAAAGACACAGCCTTATGATTGTTAGCTCTGTTTATGTTCTTCCCAACTTCCAATCTCAATCTGCAACACCAAGATTCCTAAATTAGTCAGTGTTTTGTTGCTGTGAATAGATACTATGATCATGAGAACTCATTAAAAAAAGCATTTAATTGGAACTTAAGTTTCAGGAGTTTAGTCTTGTTATGGTGGAAAGCATGGCAGCATACAGGCAGACATGGTACTAGAGAAGTAGCTGAGAGTTCTACATCCAGATCCACAGACAATGGGGAAAGACAGCCACTGAACCTGGCTTGGGCTTCTGAAACTTCAAAACCTCATGCCCAGTGACACACTTCCTTCAACAAGGCCCCACCTCCTATTCCTTCTTAATTAGAGCCACTTGCAGATGACAAAGCATTCAAATATAGGAGTCTGCGGGGGGCCACAACCACACCCACAACCCGCTAAAATGCCCTTTATAGCAGACAAGAAGAAAGAATAACTTCAGCTCTAAGTATCTAACTACAACCCAATTACAACAAAACAGAGACTAGACCATTCTGAGGGCATAGGAAAACAGGATAGTAGAAAAGACAATTGTGTTTCCCACATAGGGAGTTAAAGGGAAAGGAAGGAGATAAACGAGGGAGGGAAATTCAAGTTGAGCTGGAGTTATCACCTTGAGCCAAGCCAATAACCTTCTCAAAACTTTTGTGAGCCCAGTGCTAAACAGTCATTGTAAATATAAAGTTACAATTAAGTAAGTCAAATTAAAACAAAAGATAATAAATACATAAAACCATCTCTAACTATTCTACTATCTTTTAGGTTGTGGTGTTACTTGTATTATTATGTCTGGGTGGTAGCAATCAATTCTATTGCCATGCATCTTTGCCCATACTTGTACACCATGTTCATAGTTTGACATTGAGCACAAGTCATGCTTAGGTAAGACTTTGTACAATTTAGGGGCCCAGGAAATAATTGCAAGAACTGGCAAATGGGAATTCACAAAATTTAAAAGCTTCTGTGTGGCAAGTGAACCAATCAGTAGAATGAAAAGAAAGCTTACATGTTGGAAGGAAATCTTTGCCAGCTGTGTATTAAAAAGGGACTTAATATCTAAAATCTATAGACAACTCCAAAAATCAAACACCATAAAAAACAAATCATCCAGTCCAAAAATAGAAAGTTCTCAAAAGAATAAGTACAAATGACTAGGAAATCTTCCCTTTAGAGAAATGCGCATTAAAAATACTTTGAAGTTCATCAAACAGAGTCAGAATGGCCATTATCAAGAAAACCAATGACAACAGGTGCTTTTACAGAAGTAAAAAAAAAAAGGACCCTTACTTTCTACTCATGGGAATGCAAACTGATGCAGGTATTATGGAAGTCAGTGTTGTAGTTCCTGAAAAAACTAAAAATAGAACTAGTGTAAGATACAGTTATACCACTCCAGAAGTTGTATACATACTCAAACTAAAACTAGAACTACCATAAGATACAGTTATACTACTCCAGAAGTTGTGTATATACTCAAAGGAAACAAATTCTGCATTCAACAGACACTTGTACATCCATGTTTACCATAGTGCATCTAGGTTATAAGTCATAAGTCACACTAGCAGGGAATGGAACCAGACTAAATGTCTATTAGACATTTAGAGGAATGGATAAAAAAAATGTAGTATAGGGGAAATTTTATTCACCCTAAAAGAAGAATTATATCATTTGTACACAAATAAACAGAACTGAAGGTAATTGTAAGGAAAGTAAACCAAAGTTAGGAAGAAAATACCACATGCTTCTTCATGGAACATAGACTATATATATATATATATATATATATATATATATATATATA
>NW_022196898.1:18009582-18012102 GCF_008632895.1 Mastomys coucha
TAAATATATTAAAATTATATATCCTATATAATTTTAAAATCTAGAATCTTAAATATATAGAAAGATTTAAATATATATATATTTAAATATATATATATATTTATATTTACACACATAGGATACAAAATAGACTATATATGGGGCAGAAATAAAACCTAAAAGGTATGGGAGGGGATTAAGAAAAGGTAATGAGAGAGATATTATAAGTTTTCTCTGATACAGAAGCTAGATTCAACTACACATGCAAAGAAAAACTCAGGACTCTCGTGTGACTAGACTAGCAAAATTTGTATCAAGATAGAGCCAGTCTGCTTGCTCATCCAACCTTGACTTCGATGGGCTGCGCAATCCTGCTAAAGCTCCCTCTCACTCACTCTCATTACCTGGGTTCAGATGACAAACTACAGATATGACTTCTCTATAGGGAAGGCCTAGCCTACATATAAAAATTCTGTATGACGTCTAGCATAAGATGATTTTCTTCATGATGATGATTTTCTAGCATGTTTATGCTTCCAACATGTATTTTTGTAAAACTAGAGTGAGATCTCCATAGGACATAAAACAGATTAACCATTTCAATTGGTTGCTTGTTGTCTCTTGTTTGAAACTGGGTCTCACTATGTGGCTCAGGGCTGGCTCTCAACCCCAGATCCTCTTCCCTCAGACTTCCAAATGTTAGAATTTCAGGCATGCTCTTCCAGCCTTCGCAATGGTTAAAAGTTTTAAACAACTTGAAGAATAGTAACCAATGTTATTAATGAATATCCATCCTGCATTAAAAATCACAAATGTAATTAACAAGTACACATTATCATTAAAGCCAATTCCTGAAGGACTGACTTGAAGTGATGCCCACAGCACTGAGGACAACAACCACAGACTCAGTTAACTCCCAACACAAGTTGTAAACGTGCTTTCTCATGACCTGATCAGTACACTTGCCCAGGATCGGAGAACATTTACCGTGTTGACAGAGCAGGAGACCCACGGTTCTCGTTTTGAGGAATCCAGAACCACACGTGCACAGGCACATGACTGCAGAGATTACAGCAAAATCCCTTGGAGTTGAAAAGAGAAGACATAACGCAAGCAGGGAATTTTTAAGCTAGGCTGTCTAAGTAGCAGCCAATATCAATGAGAAAAGGAGGGAAATTTCAGGGCACATACACAAGCCACATGCAAACAAACAAACAAAAAAATACCCAAAAAACATTTATGCAGATCTGTCTATAATCCAAGTGGATTTTTTTCACTGTTTTGATAGTCAATAACACAAGTCAATTTTCAAAAATAAGCAATTAATTTAGTGCTTACAATCTAACAATCTTTGTTTCATGTGAAATTTTCAATGCATACAAATCAACAATATCAGAACATTAGCGAAGCAAAAATAAGAAAAATGAATTTAAAAGGGGGAAATAGTAAATGCCTTGTCATTAATTTGGTACAGAGAAATCCATTTACTTGGAACGGACTCTGATTAGGGTGGAAGATGTGAATGTTTGTGCAAAATATTGCACTTTTTATTGGTACATTTTTCTGTCCTTTCTTCTTTCATACATCTTGTCCAAACTGACAAATCCTTGAGATTAATATACAGCCTTGTGTATCTCAGCAGTTTCTAAGCAGCATGGCTCAATGTGGGACCGGCTTAGTAATGATGAACCCCAAGTTAGCTTTCTGCAATTCAATTTTATTTTACACATTTTATCCTCTTGTTGCTTTTTGAAAATTCTTCTACTTCATTTCTATCTTTTGTACGTAATAAAAGGGAAGAGCATTCAACCACACTACGACATTATGCACACATGGCAACCAATAGAAAACAAAAGTAACTGTTTGTGTTTGCTGTATATCTCACATGAAAACACTAGTCCTGAAGAGATAGTTTCAAGTCAGAAAAAAAATTGGGTCTGTTCTTGGCATTCTAAAGTAATGGGAATTTCTTTAAAGAAATCTATCATCTATCTGTCATCTACCTGTCTTCTTATATTTATGGAAGATATTATATTAAGTTATATATGCCTTATATTCTTATATTAATAGATACATGATATAGATGGGTGATAGCTAAAAAAGGAGATATGTATCTATATAGACAGGTGGATGGTAGAAAGATTAGATAGACAGACAGATAGATAGATAGATAGATAGATAGATAGATAGATAGATAGACAGACAGACAGACAGACAGATGGATAGATAGATGATAGATAGAGTCTAGCTTTCTCCTTCCTCATAAGAATTCCTGTAGTATAAATATACTATTTCAAAGAAGAAACTCAACAGAGCATCACTTTCTTTTTTTTATTATTTTTTATTAGATATTTTCTTTACTTACATGTAAATTTCTCCCTTCCCAGTTTCCCCTCTAAAAAACAAAGAAACAAACGAAAACAACAAAAACAAACCCCAGCTGCTTCCCCCTCCCCATGCCTGCCACCCCACTCTCTCCCACTTATTGGCCCTGGCATTCCCCCACACTGGGGCACAGAACCTTCACAGGGCTGAGGTCCT
>NW_022196898.1:18012768-18024515 GCF_008632895.1 Mastomys coucha
TAGAGGCTCACAGCCATCTATTGAACTGAGCACAGGGTCCTCAGTGAAGGAGTTAGAGAAAGGATCAGAGCATCACTTTCACCCTTTTCTAGGGTCACCTCTACCTTTTTCTGTTTCTTGACTTTTAATTGGGCCTACACGAGAGAGTAAGGTATTTTCAAAGGCACACAGAACATCACATTTCTCTTCAGTTGTCAGTGCCTTGGCAATTTTTCATTCCCATCATTTTAGAAATGAATGAGAAGTCTTCTTACCCACAGGAATTTCTCCACCTGCTACCAGAAATAAGGTAATTAAGGGCTAGATTCTCCTAGGAGCACATTCAGAGATCTTTAGACTCTGAAAATTAGATTCCCACTCAGTTACAGACTTCAGCCCCTCCTCTGCTTGCCCCTCCCGCAGCCAGCTGTGTCCATTTCATTTCTATGATGTCCCAGAAATGAGACCAAGAAGATCTCAAAACCACATCCTGGGAAGTGTTTATTTCAAAATTTGTAAAGAACAAAATTCAATATGATATTTACCCTAGACAAACTGGAATGTGGATAAAAGACGTGAGTTATTATAACCGGTCTTTGCTACTTTGGGCCTTTTTCTTTTTCCCACCCTTTATCTTCCCCCATCCCTGTCAGTCCCCATTTCATCCTATCATTAGATGGGAGAGAAAGAAGGATAGAGAGGAGAAAAAGATCTCTGAATATATTTTTTTTCTTCTTGTTTCTTCTTTGAGCACAACTACTAACAAACCACAACCAGTACCTCCACTGGCACCAACACCAGAGACCCTTGACCCCGCCCATTGAGGCTCACTGATACACCCTCTGAAAAGTTCACAGAGTTCTAAACATCACACAATTGCAGAAACTGTCTGAAGCTGGCAAAACCATGTCTCAGCCAGAGCACAAGGCAAGTCATGGTGAGTTGCTGTGGAATTAAAAACAAAACAAAACCAAAAAAAACACATTCTTATCACTACAAGTTGCCTTTTCTGTTCAATTACGGGAGAGGCAGACAAAGAGAGTAAAGTGTGGATCTTACCATATGAGCCTGTGTAAAATGCCTTGGACATCAGGTTTTGTATTTAGTAGAGAAGCTAGACAAACACATCTGTCTTTTGGGACCTGTGCAACAAAGAAACTCAGCTACCTCCACCACTCTGTTGTCGGGGTAATATCCTCAGAGTTTAATCTAAGAAGCAAAGTTTAATTTGCTTTTCTTGTGATACCTTATTTTGGCCAGAGGATGGCTTATGCTACTGTAAGCATAAGAGTAAGGGGGTCAGAGGACAACTGAAGAGTTGATTCGCTCCTTCCACCTGTGGGTCCTGGGGATTGAACTCAGATCATTGTGCTTAGCAGCAAGCACCTTTACCCTCTGAGCCATTTCATCTACCCGACTCTTTTATTTCTTGAGAAAATCTGTTAGTTCTGCAAGTAATTCCAGGTGTCTGTGTATACAGTCACTTCATTGTTTTAATTCAGAAATACTCTTTTACAAATTTAAATATTTTCAAAAATTCCCCATTTATTTTTTACTGCTTTTAGAATGATATTCCTTCACACATGGATGGTCATATGTTACCACTGAATACCTCATTGCAGTGGTATTCTTAGATGGAAACTAACCTTTATACACATACTACCAAACTATTTCTATGTACCATATTTTTAAACACTGGATGTACACATACAATAATATAAATTTCCTAAGTCCGAGTCCACCTGTCAAATTGTAATCAGTATAGAGCTGGGCACATCACACATTTCTAAGAACATCATAGCGGAGTTGGGCTTTGTAAAAGGCATTGTGAACTGAATCATCTAGCTGCTTTCATTAGTATATAACAATTGTGCATACATATGAGTTACAGTATAATTTGATACATTGATGCATGCAGGATAGAATCAAAGTGTAACACTCTGTTCCTTAAACACTTGCCAGTCATTTGTGCTGGAAACTTTTAACCCCTCTCTTCTTTATATTATTTTGGCACAGTCACCCTACTGTCAGAATTTGCTCTTCCTAAGGCACTGCAGAGAGGTAGCCGTTATCTAGTCTGCCTCTATTATGCCTGCCCACCCCCAACCCCTAGAAACCACTATTCTGCCTGCTTCATTGAAATCAACTATTTTTAGATTTCATGTATGAGTGAGGTCGTGTGCATGTCTTTCTGTGCCTGACTTACTTCACTTACCATAATCATATTCAGATGTATCCATGTTGTTATGCTTCTAAAAATGACAGGATGACAGTATATCCTTTAATGGATGAATAATATTCATATATGTTTTGTCTTTATCCATTCATCCATTGGCGAACACATTGGTTAATTCATACTCTGGCAATTGTGAATTGTGTTGGAATAAACATTGAAGCATAGGTATTTCTTTGTCATACTGATTTTTTTTTTAAACTGTAGACCAAGTGACAGGGTAGCTGGTTCATAGAAGTTTCTATTTTTCCTACTGCTTCCCACAATGGCGGCACCAGCTTCCATTCATACCCTCAGTACATCCAGTACTTGTTTGACTTGTCTTTCTGTCTAGGATGAGATCACATCTTATTGTGGTTTGAATTTGTATCTTCTTGTTGTGAGTGATGGTGAGCATTTTTTTCTATACACTTTTTGGCAATTTGAATGTCTCTGTTTTGGAAATGTCTTTTCAGAAAATCTGTTTAAATTGTTTTGTTGGTCTGCTTTTCTCTGTCTCTCTGTATCTCTCTGTCTCTGTCTCTCTCTTTCTCTCTCTTTCTCTCTCACTCTCTCCATCCCCTCTACCTGCCCTCTGGCTCCTTCCATCCCTCATGAACAACTCAACTATGTTTTGACCCTATGTTTCTTCAGAAAGGCAAACAGGCCTATCTTGTGAACAATGCCCTAGGCCTGATAGCTTAAGAGAAAAGTTATTTATTCCAAAGAATCCCAACCACTGGGGATGGCTTTGAAATGTTCTTCCTGCCCTTGGATGTGTGAGTTTTCACTGTAGGAAGGTCTATTTGGTGTACTTTTCCAACAGTATAAGAAAAAGGGGCCAAAGCATTTTAGCATTTAACCAAGTACAAAATTGGAGGCCCAAACTGGTAATATGATACAAAAAAATATTTTCAGAAAACGTGCAGTATACTTTACTGCACACAGGACCTTTGTTTCAAGGTGACATAGATTTTTCTTAAACATCTAGTTAATTTTTAGAGAGCACAAACAGCATTTAAATAATTTAGCAAAGACCACCATGGTGCCACTGGGTCTCAGCTGTAGCTCCTATCTAGAAGAGAACCAGGAGCTCAGCTTCTCGCAACTTGACTCGGGAGGCTAGGAAAGTTTTGCAATAGCCCTTTCTTTTCCTTATGCAGAAAGTACAAGTACAGATGACTGAATGAAAAGAAAAGGAAATATAGTTTGTGTAAACATTTACATTTAATTTTGTCTTAATTTCTTGAGGCCCATTATGTGTGTATCAAGGCGCGTAACAGCTTTAAGTTAACAATACAACAATGCATCATTAAATGTACACCAGATGTTCCTGTGTTGGTACCTATTACAGAACACCCTCAATGTGCCTGTCAAGGGGAGGGGGAAATGTGTGTTCTCCTTTAATAACCAACACTAACCCATCAAAACACGAAGCAATAACAGAAAGTCTCTGACACTTTGCTTTGATAAAATACTGCCTGGAAACTCATTAGTGTAGCAGGCGGCTGAGGAGGCAGCAGACCCAGTCTACAGCCGCATTCCTGGGGAGCTGAGTAATAAAGACACTGAACAGAAGGTTAAGCCCAAGGATTGAACTGCTGATGCACTGCGAAATGATGGGCACATAGGCTGCCCTTGTGAATCACAAATACTCGGGACTTGGGAGTTAGATGGAACTGACAGCAAAGAGTATCAGCAAGCCCATTCAGAAAACGGGTAATATGTGTTTTGGAGGATCATAAACCAGGATGATATAAAAAAGAGTCGGAGCAGATGGCGACAGGAGCGTAAACATTCTAAACTGTTTTTTAAGGGAGCTTTTTATGGGACATGCGCATTTGGATCATGGAACGGATTAAGAACGATGGAGTTATGACTAGTTCTTTGCTGCTTTCCCTGTCTGATTAGTTTACCTCCCAGAGAGCAGTTACTTAAAGAGGCTTTCATGGATCCACTGCAGCAAAGCCAGCAGAGATGTGGTACGTTCCCTGGTGGCTGATAGATTTATGGATATCTCTTCAGACCAAATCAGCATGGGAAAGCAGAGAAGGGGAAGGAGGTGGGAACAAATGTGTATGAACAACTCATGCCATTGCTTAATCGATCCAAATCAACACAAATCTACTTTACTGTTCGGCAAGCACTTTTAATGAATCAAGGATGGCAAATGTTTTAGAAATAAAGCCCAAAGTCTCCCCCTAAATGCTGGAATTTAGAATTTAGAATCCACAAGGTTCACATTCTATGAAGGAAAATATACTCTTTTACCTAAAACGGTGAATTCAAAGTTCATTCAAGGAGAAAAGTCAGAAATAATAAAGTTTAAAGGAACTGTGAACTTGCTCTGAAAAATGTAGAGCTATGTTCTCAAGACTGACATTTTGCCCATTCTCAGGGTGAATGTAGTGCCCATCTCCAGTTTATGGATGAAGCTTAGATCTGTATGGTAGTACTTAATGAAAATGGCTTTCAGAACATTCTAGAGGTAAGGTATTCAGGGTATCATTTTTCTTCTCTAATTCTTCTTTCTTCTTAATCTTCTGTATAAATGAAAATAAAATATGTCGGAGTTTTCGTGATATTACGAGAGTGAGACTTAGCTCTAGTTTCAGCAATGAAACCTCTGTTTGGTACTATCCAAAGCCGTTTGCCACAGCCCTTCAAGGGACCATTTAGTCTCCTCCAAGTGAATCTATGCCTTCTGTTGAGCCTCAGTTCTCTAGGAACTGAGTTGGTAATAGCAGGTATCATGCCACCCACAGGTCAATTCAGCATGAGGCAGAATGGGATGCTTAATGATAAGTTATATACTTTCTCAAAGGATTTCCTGAACCTACCATTTGCTTAGCTTTGTCACTGAGGTATGATTCCTGTAATTGAGAGAATAGAATTCTACCTCCCAGTGAGTGATATGCTGGGTCTTTCAGTACTGAGATTAAAAATAAGGACATTATCATAGATGGTGCAGATTGTAAAGTATACTGTGTTTCTGCAACAAAATTATTAAAATCAAATGACCCTAGAGGCATTTTCTAAATTTTGTTGGTAGGAATATGTTGGTAGGAATATATTAGGAGGGCTGTTTTTCTGAGTATAGGGAACTAAATAGTAAAAGAATAGTTTTGAATAAAAATAAGTCTAGATATATGTGTATGCATTTAAAAATACATACAGAAAAATAAATGAATTACATGTGAACAGCTTGATAAAGACAATGACCACAAGTATATGACTAATTAAATCTTGAGAGATAACAGTTCAGACCTTCAAGAAACCCTAGTAGGGTCCCTCAACAAAGGAATGGATACAGAAAATATAGTACATCTACCCAATGGAGTAATACTCAGCTATTAAAAACAATGAATTTATGAAATTCTTGGAGAAATGGATGGATCTGGAGAATATCATCTTGAGTGAGGTAACCCAATCACAAAAGAACACACATGGTATGCATTCTCGGATAAGTGGATATTAGCCTAGAAGATCAGAATACACAAAGTACAAACCACAAACCATAAGAAACTCAGGAAGAAGGAAGACCAAAGTGTGGAAACTTCATTCCTTTTAAAAAAGGGGAACAAAATACCCATGGAAGGAGTTGTAGAGACTAACTATGGAGCAGAGGCTAAAGGAAGGACAACTCAGAGACTGCTACACCTGGGAATCCCATATTCAATCATCAAATCTAGACACTATTGTGGATGCCAGCAAGTGCTGAATGACAAGAATCTGATATAGCTGTCTCCTGAGAGGCTCTGACAGTACCCGACTAATACAGAAGTAGAGGCTCACACCCATCCATTGAACTGAGTACAGGGTCCCCAGTGAAGGAGCTAGAGAAAGGACCCAAGGAGCTGAAGAGTTTGCAGCCCCTTAGGACGAACAACAATATGAACTAACTAGTACCCTCAGAGCTCCCGGGGACTAAACCACCAACCAAAGAATAGACATTGAATGGATATATTACAGTTTCTTTAACAATCCTAGTGTTTAAGCTCACTTGGGCTGCTATCATGTCAGAGTATCATGAGCAATGCTTCAAGAACATTCATATACTTGTTGACTCTATAACTATGAATAGAATTGTGTAGTGACAAGGTATACACGTGTTCAAGTATGGTAGATAAGATCAGACAGTTTTCCAGTGTAGTTTTTACCTAGTCATACTTCTGCCATCAGCATGGAGAATGCTATTGTTCAACACTCTTGTGTGGTTAGGATGCTGATGTTTTAGCCACTCTGACAGGAGTATAGTGAGAGCTATGTTCACTGATTTATTTTCCCTAAAGACAGAAGAAGCTGAGTATCATTTCAAGTTTACTTAAAATTTGAATATTTTCTTTTATAAAGTTGGTTGTGTAAGTTTCTCACTGATAGATTTATTATTCTTTTTATAATGATTCATAAACAGTTCATTACACACACACACACACACACACACACACACACACACACACAGATATCCTTTTTAGTTGCATGTTGCCGCAGGCCGGCCGATCTGGGCCTCCTTCAACCCGCGGGAGAAACAGGGGTCCTAGTCAGGTCGACAAGGCGTAGGTGACGAGATGACAAACAGAACCGACACAAGGGTGTGTTAGATCTGAATGTATTTGTGTAAGGTAAGAATCAGGCTTAAATACCATACAGCAAACAGGGCAGATATCAAGAATCACATAAGCAGGTGGGGTTTACAGCAGGGGACACAAGACTGAAATCACGTATGCAAATCACCCCCACACCAAGGTCAGCAGGGTCTGGTAGCTAGGTGTGAAGCAGCAGGAAAAGGAGTGGAGCCCTCCCTGTTGAGGTATTTTGATACTCCTAGGCTAATTCTCTGGTTCTACTGGAAGCAATGACCAGGAGGTTTCAGTTTAGTATTTCCTGCTAATTCTCTGGTTCTAGCCTGGGGCAGGCATTGGGGAGTTCCGACCTGACCTAACACTTCTAGTTGAAGTCTTGGAATGGAAGCCCTTCGATTACTCTCTAGTATGTAAAACCATAAACTATCTATTGTCCTAAGGGATGTACTCGACCTCTATTGCTACCTCTGGGAAGGCAGTATCCTAGAGAGAGATTACACTATGGGAAGCTAGGTGATAAACCAGGATAGGTTAGAAACATTGTGTCGGCCAGGAGACAAATGCCCAATCCTAACTATTTACGAATCATTACTTGGGGTACCTTTATGCCTAATTATGAGGCCGTGTTGACGATTGGAAAGACTGATCTGGAACACGTCTGAGTTAGGGGATACCAGCGACTAGTCTGAAATCCAGGAGGCACAGAACCCCTTTTGGGGTCTTATTGCCTCTTATACTTTATCAGGATTTTATCCCCGATATTTTGGATGTGACTGGAGTAGACGAGTGTGCGTAGCAGCATGTATTGCAAATTTTTTCCCATACATTGCTTTTCCACTACATAAATGTGTTTGATGAAAAGTTCTTAATTTTAATGTAATCAGTGTTTCCATCTCTCTAGACATAGTATCATTTTTCCTTTAAAGAAATTTTTACTACACCAAAATAATAAAGATCTGTGAAATATTCTAAAACTTATTGACATGCCACTTTTGCATTTAAGCCAGCATCTTCTTGGGATTGATTAACATTTGCAATGTTCTTTTAAAAAACCATGTTTTCACATATGCATGTGCAATCAGCTCACCACTATACATTGGATGCTACCTTTTACATACTGTAGATGGAGCCTGTTATCACACATGTATGTATGATATGTATGGTTTAGGAATAATTAAAATCTAGAATAAATTAAAAATTTATGGAATGAGCATGTGCTTCCACTCCACTATTTTTTTTAATACTTTCTTCAAAATATTTACATTTTTTTGTAGAGGTCATATATGTCTTTTTGATCCATCCATAGGTATCTGATGGCATGATATCACTATTCATGATATTTTCATCCTTTCATCCTTTTGCTGTCTATGTACAAGGAAACACTGTGATCTTGACAAAAAAACACTTTTTCTGGATTTTTTAATTAGATATTTTTTTACTTACATGTCATATTATATCTCTTTTCCCAGATCCCCTCTGAAAAAAGGAAAGAATAAAATAAAATAAAATAAAATAAAATAAAAATAAAAATAAAAAACAAAAACAAAACAAAAAACCCTGTGTCCTCCCCCCTTCCCCTGCTCACCACCCCACCCTCTCTCACTTCCTGGTCCTGGCATTCCCTTACACTGGGGCATAGAACCTTCACAGGGCCAAGGGACTCTCCTCCCATTGATGACCGACTAGGCCATCCTCTGCTACATATGCTGCTGGAGCCATGAGTCCCACCATGTGTATTCTTTGGTTGGTGGTTTAGTCCCTGGGAGCTCTGAGGCTTCTAGTTAGTTCATATTGTTGTTTGTCCTAAGGGGCTGCAAACCATTCAGCTCCTTGGGTCCTTTCTCTAACTCCTTCCTTGGGGACCCTGCACTCAGTCCAATGGATGGCTGTCTCTACTTCTGTATTAGTCGGGTACTGTCAGAGCCTCTCAGGAGACAGCTATATCAGGATCCTGTCAGCCAGCACTTGCTGGCATCCACAATTATGTCTGGATTTGATGATAGAATATGGGAAGGATTCCCTGGTGGAGCAGTCTCTGGATTGTCCTTCCTTCAGTCTCTGCTCCATAGTTTGTCTCTGCAACTCCTTCCATGGGTATTTTTTCCCTCTTCTAAGAAGGAACGAAGTATCCACACTTTGGTCTTCCTTCTTCTTGAGTTTCTTGTGGAAAAAACCCACTTTTTCATTAATTGCAATTTTTAAATGAATTTGGAGGGTTTTTAAATAGATTTAGTTGAATCTGACTACAGCATTAGTGTAGCACATTAACTGTCAATTAGAGTAAGTATCACCCAGCGAATCTCCATGTGTTTATTACATGCTGGCCACGGACTTCCATGTTGCTCCATGATCTTCCAGCAAAGAGCTTAGTGTCTCCTAAAGCACACATGAGATATTAGGGAAAGACTCACTGTGTGGCAAAACAGCCATGTTACAATTCTATATTTATTTTCTTCCACTTTGGGTTTAAATGGAGAAATTATACTTTGAAATAGGCCTATTGTTGTATTTTGGTTGTATATTTTAGAGAGTTAATGAAAGCATCTTGAAGTTGAGCATGGTGGTGTTGCCCTTTAATCCCAGCACTCAAGAGCCAGTTGTAGGCAGATCTCTGAGGTGAAAGGCAATATGAGCTATACAGTGAAACCTTGTCCCCAAAAGAGAGTGCCTATGTTTCTGAAGTCCTTTCCTGTGTCTGTGCATTGAAAAGTGTTCTCTACTTTCTCTTCTATCAGATAAGGGCTACCAGGTCTTCAGTTGAGGCCTATGACATATTTAGAGTTGAGTTTTATGCATGATGTGAGATAAACATTTAGTTTCATACTTCTACATGTAACAATCCAGTTAGATCAAATTCATTGGTTGAAGAGGCCTTCTCTATGTATATTTTTGCCATTGATTTTGATCAAAATCAAGTGGCTGTAGGTGCATGGGCTTATATATGAGCCATCATTTCTATGCCATAGATGGATATGTCTAGTTTTATTTTAGTACCATGCTGGGTTTACTACTACAGTTTTTTAGTGTAATTTGAAGTCAGGGGTGGTGAACCTCCTGGCATTGTTGTTGTTGTTGTTGTTCAGGATTATTTGGGCTACGTTCAATCATTTGCTTTTCCACATGACTTTTGAGATTATTTTCTCAATTTCTGTGAAAAATTGCATTGGAATTTTTATGGGACTTGCAGTGAATCTGTAGATTGCTTTTAGTAAGATGGCCATTTTCCCGTTTTTAATTCTACGGGCCTATGAGCATGGGAGGTGTGTTATCTTCTAGTGTTTTCTTACATTTCTGTCTTGAGTACTTTAGGGTTTTCATAGCACGTCTTTCACTTTGTTAGGTAGATTTATTAAAGGATGTTTTTGAGGCTATTGTGAATGAGATTGTTTCTCTGAATTCATTCTTGGTGTGTTTTTTGTTAGTATCTAGGTAGGCTATAAATCTGCATGTGTTAATTTGCATTCTGCTACTTTGCTGACTGTGTTTATAGCTTCAGGAGTTTTCTGGTAGAGTTTTTTTGAGGTTTTACATATAAAATCATATCATCTAACAAATACTGCTTCACTATTTTTCCTATCTGTCTGCCCTTCATCTCTTTCTGTTACCTTATTCTTCTAACTAATTCTTCAAATACTACATTGGAATGGGAGGGTGAGAGTAAACATTCTTGTATTATTCCTGATTTAAGTGGAAAAGCTTTAGTTTTTCTCTATATAGCATGGTTTTGCCTGTGAACTTGCTGTATATTGTCTTTGTTATGCTTAGATATATCTCCTATATTCCCTGAGTCTGGTACTTTTATTTTTTTTAGAATAACAAAAAATATTTTACTAAAACATAAGATTTACAAACATTTCCAGATAAGCCATACAAAATGGTCACAGGCTTTTTCTTCATCTTTTGCGGTTGAGGGTTGGGACAGAGAATCTACACTTGCCAGCAAAGTCACAATGTTATTAGTGAGGGCTGTGATATTTATTTAATGTTTCCATTTTGGTTCAGACAATCAAGCTTGTCCATCTACAGCGTCTAACGTGAGACTTGGCAAGAAAGAATATTCTAAAAACCTGGTTAGCTGCATTTAACCACTGCAATTAGATCCTTTAAGGGGAGAGGGGAAAGGAGGCCATAAAATTAAAATAAAACTACTTTCCCCCTAAAAAATAAAATAAAAACACGCATGCCTCTGGCAGCTAACCCTGACAACTACCTTCATTCACAGTGCCTTGTACTTTAACCATGATGGGGCAAGGAGTGAAAGCAGAGAGTCCTGCTTCTCAGCATCTCCCAGCAACCCAGATGATACTTCTGCTTTACAGCAGTGAATCAGGACAAGACAGAGCTTTGCTAATGTGTGTGTAATCACCAAAGATGAAGATGCCTGGGCTTTTATTCTGTAATGTTTCTAAGACTGTGTCCATTAAATGCAAACAAAAAAAAAAGGAAAAAGTTTTGGCAGAACAGGAGAAGTAGTGTACACTTGATGATCTGATCGACTTAAATATTGTTCGTGGCATATAGCCTATTCCACGCTCTTGCTGTCTTTATGGCTTGGGCTTTGTTGATCTTCCACTGCTCAGCTACATCATTCGCTAATGGATCTTCTGGATTAGGAGCACTCAACAAAGCCTGGATTGATAGCAGAACTGTGTGGATCTGCAATGCTGGGGACCTCTTATATTTCAAAATATCTAAACATATTCTTCTCAACTTGTCTACATTAGGATGATAAATTTTGGGCATAAAAAGTACTTTAGGAGAGGAAGCTCCACTCCCAGGTTCCCTGACACACCCAGGATCAGAGGTAAGCAGGAACGAACATCTGTCCCAACACTGGGAGTAACTGGGACCAGCAGGACTAGGCACACAAGAACTCTGCCAGCCCAGTGACTTGGGTGCCTTCAGGTCTGTCTGGGCTGGGGTCCAGAGAAGACCTTGGGCACAAGCTCTGCAGCCAGTCCCACAACACCCAG
>NW_022196898.1:18026464-18052383 GCF_008632895.1 Mastomys coucha
TTTTATTGTTATAATATTTTATAAATTTTAAGGAATATGACAAAAAAGATATTGTAGGTATTAAAGGGTGGGTCTATGGAAGGAGCAGTGGTACAAAAGGAAAACAAGAATGTGATTCAATTCTATTTAATTAAAATATGTTTTTAAATGTTAAAAAAAAAGTACTTTAGGTGCTGCCATTGGGTATTCTTCTGGAAGGAAGAGTTCAAGTTTCAAAGTCCCTCCCTCAAGGGGGGAATCCTGGGGGCCAGCAACGACAACATGAAAATAACAGGCATTGCTCTCATCTAGTTCTGCTTTAATGCCAGGAACTGGTTCTGCCAGCAAACACTGGGTTTCTTTGATGATCCTGCGGGGCAGCGTGGCCATCTTGTCAGATCCCAAGTTTGGCCTGTATTCTTGTCTCCGAGTCTGGTACTTTTATTGTTGTATTTTGAGATGTTGTATTTTGTTGAAGGCCTTTTCTGAATCTAATGAGATGATCATGTGATTCCTCTCTGGTGTCTATTTATGTGGTAGGTTAGAATTATTAATTTGCATATATTGAACCATTTCTATATTTCCAGGAAGCCAGATTGATCACAATTACTGTCTTAGTGAAAGTTCTATTATTGTGAAGAAATACCATGACCACAGCAACTCTTATGAAAGAAACCATTCAATTGGGACTTGCTTACAGTGTATGAGGTTTAGTCCATTGTCATCATAGTATGAGTTTGTGGAAAGGCATGGTGGCACACAGGCAGTCATGGTGCTGAAGAAGTAGTTACGAGATCTACATCCAGATTCACAGACAGCCGGGAGAGAGAGATTCTTGGATTGGAATGGGCTTTGGAAGGCCCAGAGCCCACCTCCAGTGACACACTTCCTCCAATAAGTCCATACCTATTCTAATAAGACTACACCTTCTAGTCTCTCTCAAGTAATGCCACTCCCTGATGACCAAGCATTCAAATATATGAGCCTATGGGAACCATTCTGATTCAAACAATCACCATGAGTAATCTTTTTAATTTGTTCTTTAATTTGGTTTGAAAGTACTTTATTATTAAGAATTTTATATCTTTATCCATCAGGAAGATACTCTATAATTTTCTTTTCTGTTATTGTTGGCTTTGAGTCTTTATCTGGTTTTGTTGTCAGGGTAATACTGGCTTTATAAAAAGAAATTGGAAGTGTTACTTCATTTTCTATTTTATGGAATAATTTGAGGAGTGCTGGTATTAGTTCTCCTTTAAAGGTTTCATAGAATCCTTCCCTAAATTCATATAGCCCTGGGCTTTTAATACTAGGGAGATTTTTTTGATAACTGCTTTCATATTTTGGAGTGTTATGGGTCTGTTTAAATTATTAACTTCATTTTGATGTAACTTTGATAGGTCATATGCATATAGAAATTCATTCATCTTTTATTGTATTTTTCCAGGCTAGTGAAATATCATTTTAAAATGTGTCCTTGTGATTATCTGAATTTTCTCAGTGTCAGTCATAATATGTCCTTCACCTCTAGTTTGCTTATCTGCATTCTTGTTGTTTTTTCCTTTCAGTAAATTTGGCTAATGGTTTCTCAATCTTGTTAACCTTTTCAAAGAACTTTTGTGGCCCAGTATGTGGTCTATTTTAGTGACAGTTCTAGGAGTGAGAGGGGTGTCATGATCTTGTGTGTCATTTAAGTTACTTTTTCTTAGGGACAAGTATTATAGGAGTGCCAAATTTTAGAGGATATATATGATCATTTTGGGGGCTGTGTGTGTGTGTGTGTGTGTGTGTGTGTGTGTGTGTGTGTGTGTACACCCTTCATATTTTTGCAATATGACCTGAACACTCAAGAGTGAAGTATTTGATCATCCTTTTCTTATGGATAGCTGTCCCACCATTGTTGGGCTGGCATTTAAATCTCTCCTTGCTATTATCTCAACTTGCTACATTTTAGATCAACTAAATAATGTTTGAGGACTTCAGGTCTAGTATGAGACCAGGATATTGGAAGTGATCCTAGCTCAGCTGGGGTTAGATGTGGTAGCTTCTGAGCATAATAAGCACGAATCTCTGTAGAGTTAGCATGGTCTTGGTAAGGATTCTTCAAAGTGTGGGAAAGGAACATCAGACTCTATTACGTTCTCAAGTACCCTTGACTGGGGATAGACGGAAGGGTAGTCCCAAAATCACATTTTAAATTCATGATAATTCAACACTCATTTGTATTTCTGAATATATATATATATATATATATATATATATATATATATACATACATATATATATGCATTGCAGCTGTAATCATGTTATCTTTAATTTTCAAACATACACATTTTTTTATTGCTACATTCTTCTATCATCAAAATTCTGTGATGCATAATGACTTATTATTTTCTAAGACTTTTTTGAGTCACAGTAAATGTAGAATTTAAGTGCTTCTCTTCTACCTATTGAGATAATCATATAATTTTCTCAATAATCCTATCAAGGTGATGAGTTATACTGATGGATTTATTTTGAATGTTTAAACAATTTTTATAATTTTCAATAAGCTCATCTTTGCCATGAAGTACTATTCTTCCCTTTATCTTAGAATGTGATTTACTAATACTCTATTACCAATAGAATGCAATTTACTAATGAATTTCTTCATGCCTAAGTTCATAAATAAGATTGATCAGAAATGACTAGAAATGACTTGTTTCATTTTTTTTAGAATATGCTTGTCAGGTGTTAATATTAAAGTCAAGTTGGCTTCAAGAACAAAATAAATTGGACAGTATCCTGTGAATTTCTGTGCCCTGAAAAGGCATGTAACACAACTGGTATTGTTTCTCTGTTAAATAATTAGAAGTATGCTAGAGAAACTGTTAGCCTACATTTTCTAAGGATTTCCATTTATGCATTTCACCCATTTAATTTCTTCACTGGAGTAGTATACATATTTGTACTACCTCCTAGGGTTAATTTTGACAAATATTTAAAGTTTGTGGCTTCTGCTTAAATTGTTTAAGGTTAAATTCATCACAGCAGCTACTCATTCTGTTTTTAAAGATTATAGAATTTACATAAATGACTCACTTTTAGGCTTATATATTTCTCCCTTTCTTCCACTCTCCTTCCCTCCCTTTCTCTGACTCCCACCGACCCTCTTTTGTTTCCTTCACTTCTCTCCACTACCAGTGCTGAGGTAGTGTTTTCCTACTCTCCAGCCCCTTTTGGAATTCCGGGAAAGCCTCCTGTTAAATTTTCAAATTAAATAAAGCCTCCTGTTACTATTTCTCAAACCTCTGAGGCTCTGACTGTGTTTCCTCTAGTTCATTACACTGTATCATTTCTCTCTTGAAGTTTACACTTGTATCTACCAACTCCATCTCATGGTTAAGTACATCCATTTGAACAAGTTACCATTTTGTCATCTTTTGTTCTACCATCCCATTTGATTATTTGTAGCCTCTGTTTCTCTGCTGAGGTCTTCAAAACCTTTTCATTCATTGTCAGGGTATTTCCTTTTCACCCTTGAGCGTAGAAGAGTGGCTTCTTTAAAACAGCATGGTGCTGAATTCAGCAACTGACTCATTGCAGATTCAGACTCCATTGATTTTCTTTGCTTTTGAGATGGCGTTCCTTGTCTACTTTCTTCACATGTTGAAGGAAAATTGGACTCTGATCATCATGGTCATTATGGATTTTAGTTTGCTCCCGTGTTTACAATCATTTAACTTGGTAAGACTGAAATTACAAATGTTTTTGGGTGTCAGCTTTACTATGTCGAGCTCCTTTACATCTGGATGGAATCTTTTCCATAAAGATATAATCCATTAACTGGAATTCCTGATACCATTACTGATACTCTGTCATGCTTGCAGACAGGAGCCTAACATGGCTGTCTTCCGAGAAGCTCTACCAGCCCCTGACTGAGACAAATCCAGATACACACAGCCAAGCATTGGATGGAGGTTTGGGATCCCTATGGAAGAATTAGGGGAAGGATTGAAGGAAGAACAACAATGTCAATTAACCTGGACCCTCGGAATTCCCAGAGACTGAGCCACCAACCAACAAGCATATACAGACTGGTCCAAGGTCCAGGCACATATGTGGCAGAGGGCTGCCTTGTCTGGCCTTAGCAGGAGAGGATGTTCCTAATCCTGTAGAAACATGATGCCCCAGGGTTGGGGGATATCAGAGAAGGGGACACCTTCTCAGAGATGAGGAGGAAGGGGCCTGGGGAAGAACTCTGTCAAGGGAACCAGGATGGGGACAACGTTTGGGATTAAGTAGATAAAATTAATTAATTAATTAATTAATTAATTAATTTAAGAAAAAAAGAAATTTGGACAAAGATCACTCCTAAAGGTGAGGGTTCCACATGCAGGCCTTCTCCTTTGCTACCCACTCAATTTCCTTAATTCTAATTTTTCTGGGAGAAGGCTGTTCTCTACTAGAATTATATCTCCCCCATTATGAAGACTGAATGTCTTACTGTGTCCAGAATCCCTGTGATGAAGAACCTAACCCAACATGGCTGAATTGGAAAATCAGGCTTCTGGGTGATGTACTCAGGTTGAATTTATTATAGGAGGTAAACCTGTATCAAGTAGGATAAAACCCCCAAGAGCATGATTGCTCTTTCCCCATACATGCACGAGAAGAGGTCACATGAGCACACAGTGGGTCAGCAGTCATCCACACAGAAAGCTTTTCCAGTGCTGCCCCTTTGCCTTTGGACTTCCAATCTATGAGATTACAAGAAAGCACTTCTGTTGTTTAGGAGACCTGGTCCATGATGTTTCTGACGGTTTCCTAAGCCATCCAGTACATCCATGGGGCCCTGATTTTGCCTAGTTTGTATTGTTGTTGCTATTGTTGCTGTTAAAAGGCATAAAAATGGATAAGACATACATCCCTTCTTCTGAATTTTATCCTCCCCTCAAAATCTACCTGCTTTTGTTCACTGTCCATTATTTTGAATTAAGGCATGGGGTTGGTTTTGCTGTGAGTGGTGTTCAGATTTCATATTTTTGATCTGTGGAGAAGTAAGATCACAGGAGAAACAGTTTATTATATTCAGTTGTGGTTTTAACAAACCATCTCTGTTGGTTCTATGTTTGTTTTCTCTTATGGTAATTGCTGTTTTTACTCTGTGACATTTTACTTTAAGACATTTAAGATAGTTATATTTGTCTTTTTTTAATGTGTGTGTAGGATGCTTAATTTACTTTTTCCTCCAGCCTGCTGAAATGAACTTAAATCATTGAATTTTTGAGGCTTTTTTTTAGGCAAGTTGCTGCTAATAATTGTACTTCCTTTATCTTTTGCATTATTCATTAATCTTGACTGATTGTTATTTACCAAATGAATACTAAATTCTCATACTCTGCATGTGAAAAAAAAAACAAAACCTCTTTTTTTAGTTCTGTTCTTTAGCTATTTGTTTAGATGAGTGTTTCCCCATATATTTTTGGTCTATCTGGCTAGGTTTAACTGCCTTGTGTCTTTATTGGTCTATATACTGGAGAACTGTCATTTTAATGATATGCAGTGCATCTCCTTATCTCTAATAATACTCCCCGCTTTCGAGGCAGTAGTGCTTGGGATGCTGCAGCTAGCCCACTGCCTATGGGTTTCTGCTTACCTGGAGTGTTTCTATTCCCTCTCCATGCAGAAAGTCCAGGGTTCCAATTTCTTAGGTTTAACTTCTTTCATTTGTACCTGTTTGCTTTTTTTTTTTTAACCTGCCTAACTTTATCTCATAGTTGTAATACTAAGCCAAAATAATTATGTGCTTAGGATAAACTGTATCTGATCCTAATTGCTGAGGCATACTTAATTAGTCTAAGAGGAACTAATCCCTGAGAAATGACACTCTGACAGACATCAGCGTATGCCCCATTTGGCACAAGTCAGCAGTTAAAGCAAACCTAAGAGTGTAAGCTAGGCCAGATCAATCCATCATCAAAACCCAGTATCATCCCCATATACAACATGTGTTTCCATATATCTGTACTTTTTGTACAAAACTGTGAAGTTTGAGAAGTTAGCTTTGTATTTAGTCATTAAATTACATATATTTATTCCCAATGGGAATATTTATTTTGTCCATAATACAATATGCATCCCCAGTTAAAGGACCAAAAAGAGAGAGGCTAACACGAAGTCCACAGAGCCTCTTCACTAACTCTGGACAACTTGAAATTTTATACTACATTTTATTTTTCTAGAAATGGGAGCCTTGTGCTTTTATCTGTTTCCTAAAGGACCCCTCACACAATTTACAAGCATTGATAGCCCATTAGTATATAAATCCAGGGGCCTCTGAATGAATAAAAGACAGAATATAATTCTCGCCCAGATGCCTGTCATGATAAGGTTTGCTCTGAACAGGGCACATTAGACTGTGCATTAAATCACAATGGCACAGGCCACACTGGTTCTCAGCTGAAGAACATGTCTCATTGAGCCAACCTGAAATGGCTTCCATGTCATTTTTCTGTTGGGTGTCTATATGCTTGTGCTCTTTCCTTACCCAGGGTCACCATCTTTAGTCCAGTAAGGGGGAGGGGCAACAAAACATGAAGGTTGTGAATATGAAGGGAAAGCATCTCTTCCAATAACAAAGAATCAGTATTTATTATATATGTAGAGAGAGAACATATATATATACATATATATATATGTATATATATATATGTTCAACCCTACTCACTATAAAAATAACAATACAGAAGGCTTTCATTTTGAAGCCCAGTATGCTGAGTAAAACGTCTGACACCTACATATGCTTTCCAAATACGGCAGTTGCTAATGTTTACCCCATGGACATTTTGTTGTTATACAGCCATTAAATGTTATTTATAATCACCTAGTCTTTTCCATTTTAAATGTTTAACAAATTTGAATAATATTAGGTAAAAGTAATCACAAGGTCAAAGTGATCCCATCATGACACCATATGAAGCCATGTTAGAAACTCCAGAATTCCAAATGGAGGCATCATCCCCAGCATCCTTACACTGAACTAGAAATTTTTACAAAAATTAATGTGTTACCCAGACACTCTGTGGGGCTTACTAAAATAGAACGTGGACTTTCCTAATTCGCTCTCATTTTTGGCTCATCAGCTCCATGGGGACAATAACCTTTGTAGCTGCTACCCTGCATGCTAACCAAAACTCTTCATGTTTGGACAATGACCCTCAAATAACTCAGCTCACCTTGGGCATCTCAATCCTCACCCCCTGGTAACTGACAAATCAACAGAGTGGTAGCTTACATTTTCAAACTTGACTCTAGGTGTGATGTGACTGCTATATTTAGTTGTAGTCGACTCAGTTTTAAGACTATTCTGCCAAATAGCAAAGGCTTTGAATAGATGCAGATTTTGCCAACATCCTTTGCAAATGTGTTCCTAAAACAAATTCTTGGGCATAATATTATATACTTGGCGCTTTGAAAAAAGATTCAATCTATCCTTTTGGCTTCTCGTTTTTATAGGAAAATTACTTTCTTAAATACAAACAGACACAGACTAGAAACATCTGAGGTGGAACTATTAAACAGCACTAAAGTTATGCCCATAAGGAAGCCTCCAGCCCCTGGGTAACCTTACCATTGATTTGAAGAACTTCCTTTATTACCTGACAAGCTTGCTCATTCTGAACATTTATTTCTATTTTGTTGGGCTTTCAAGCATGCCTATAGTGTTGCTGAGGAGTGAAATATCTCCTATAACCCAAATCATAAATCTTTCTTATAACCATGAGACTGTATCTTTATGGCCATACATCATTTTAGTAACTGTCAAAAAGTGCCATCATATCACCTTACAAATTAGAAACCAGAAAGATAATGCATGGTTGACAATACCTATTAAATGTGGGTAAGGAAAATAATTTTCCTTTCCGGTAAGCCAGTATTCCCATTACAAGACTTTTATACAACAGAAATTATTTGTGTATATGCTCTAGTCAGCTGCTCATGGCTTAACTAGGTTAATGTCAGGAAACAAAATTCATTTATAAAAAAAAATAGTCATCCAAATGTAAAAGATGGAAAAGTAGACATGGAAAAGAAGAAAATTGTCACTTTTGTCTTATGAGAAATGACAGAAAGAAGTTATATTGAGTATTTTAGTCTCCTACACAAGGATTTTGCGCAGAATCAGTCATGAGAGAACTTTTGAGTTTCTTTTTACTAAGAACTAACCATTGTCTGGATGTCCACTGTTTGGCCTTTAGTGGTATTTTGTAGATATAGACATTGTTATTCTGCCTAAGAGAAGAAAAGTAAAAATTGGTAAGTGAGGGCTGGAGAGGGTCTCAGGGGTTGACAGCACTTGCTGTTCTCACAGAGAACCTGGCTTTGGCTCCCAGCACCTATGTCAGGTGATTTATAACTGCCAGTTCAGGGTGAACCACTGTCCTCTTGTGACCTATAGATGGGCATGTGCACACACATGGCACACACACATACACACCACATACAAGCACCACACATACACACACACACACATACACACATGTTCCCTCAAACACACACTCAGACAGATGCATGATACACATACTCATAAACTCAGGCACACGCACAATTATTTTTAATTTTATAATGGAATTTAATTTATTTAGTTAATAGGATTTGGCAATTCTCTCTCGCTCATGCGTACGTGCGCATGTTATTTAAGTTCTCTACTTCCTCTCAAGCATGTGTAACAGTTGTGTCTAAGTTGCCTCCTATTTTAGAACTAAGATCTGCTGTACCTGGCTGTGCTGTTCTGAATGAAAGCCGTGTTCCATAAACCATATGATGTCCGTGTGCTATGCCAGTCTTTCTTTCCCTGTGCACGTATGTGGAAGAACACGTACAGCGGCCAGGACTTTGAGTGAAGGTAGAGTAAATGGAAGGGAACCTCAGCAATGTTTTTGGGTTTTTTGTTTTGTTTTGTTTTGTAGCCTTTGACTTTGCATTTAGCTGCATTTCACGTCATCCCAACACTGCCCTGTTTTGCAACAACTGAGACCAAACTATCGAGTTAGCACGGATCCCAGTTTGGTTTGATTTGATTCTGAGACAGTGAGAGGCTCACCTCAAGCTTGCAATCCTCCTGTCTCAATCTCCTGAATGCTAGGATTGCAGATGTGTGCCACACTCTTGCCTTTTAGAAGATATTTCATTTAAACTCCACCAAACTTTGGTCAATGGAGGAGACTGGAAGAAGCCAGGATGGAAGACAAAGGGAAAGCCCTGAAACCGCCCTTCCCCTCCCTCAGCTTGGATGGCCCCCAAGTGGCTGAGTTTTGAAGCATCATGTCATGTCGTCTGTCTTCTGTATGTCCAGCCTCAGCTTGCAGCGTCCTGAAGTTGCTTGCCTCAGAGCCTCTCCACCTTCCCTGAGCACTCTCTAAGTTCCTCCAAAACATGTTTTTTAAAGGAAACCCATGGTTTTTTAAAATATTATTCATTTAATTCTCTCATATATTATATCCCAACCGCAGATTTCCCTCCTCTCTTTCCTCCCAGTCAGTTTCCCTACCTCCTCCCTTCTCATCCACTTCTCCATTTCTCTTCAGAAAAAGGCAGGCCTCTCAGGGATATCAACCAATCATGGCACATCAAGTTCCAAGAAAACTAGGCACCTCTCTCATATTAAGGCTGGAAAGGGAACCCAGTAGGAGGACAAGGGTACAAAAAATAGGAAAAAATCATCAGAAACAGCCCCCACTCCCTCTACCAGGAGTCCCACAAAACCTCCAAGCTATACAACTATATCATATATGCAGAGGACCTAAGTTAGACCCATGCAGGCTCCCTGATTATAGGTTCAGTCTCTGTGATGCCCCATGGGTCCAGGTTTGCTGATTCTGTGGGTTTTCTTTTGGTGTCCTTGACCTCTCTGGTCCCTGCAATCCTTCTCTTTCTTCCATAGGATTCACTGAATTCTGCCTAGTGACCGGCTGTGGGTCTCTGCATCATCTGTTCCCATCAGTTCCTGGACAGAGCCTTTCTGATGGTGATTATACCAGGCTCCTCTCCTGTTTACAAGTATAGCAGGATATCATTAGGCATCATTTCTTTACTTTTTTGCCTGTTGTGTTTGACTCTATACTAGATCTCAGGTCCATCTGGCCTCTGATTTTTGATCTTCCAGATAGTAGCTGAGTAAGTTTCTTCTCATGGCGTGGGTTTCAAGCTGGACCCATTCGTTAGCTACTTCCATGATTTCTGTGCCATCTTTATCCCAGGACATCATGATAGCAGGACAAATTGTAGGTTGAAGGTTTTGTGACTGGGTTTGTGTCTCAATCCCTTGACTGGAAATCTTGCCTGGTTACAGAATATGACTGGTTCAGCCTCCACATTCCCCGTTACGTGGAGTATTAGCTAGGGTCACCCTAATAAATTCCTTAGAGTTTTCGTTGCACTAAGTTTCCACCTTGCCCCCTGAATTGCCCCTCAGTTGCAGTTGTCTCTCCCAGGACTCTCTCCCTCTGCCCTTTTGCCCCAACCTGATCCCTTGTGTTTCCACCCCCATCTGCCCCAGGCTACTCACAATATCTATTTTATTTCCCCTTCCAAGGGAGAGCCATACATCCTACCCCCCCACCCCCAGTCTGAGCCCTCTTTGTTACTTAACCTCTCAGGATCTGTGGATGGTAGTAGCATAATTATCCTTTACTTTGCAGTTAAAATATCCACTTATATGTGAGTACATACCATAGAACATTTTATTTTTATTAACATAAAAATAAAAATTTTTATTAACAAAAATTTTTTAATTTATTAACATAAATTAATTGTACATATTAGTAAGATTCAATGTGACTCATTGATACAAGTTGTCTTAGTTAGGGTTTCTATTGCCATGATGAAACATGACAACCAAAATAGCAAGTTGGGGAAGGAAAGGTTTGTTCAGTTTCTATTTCTATAACAATGTTCATTATCAAAGGAAGTCAAGACAGGAACTCAAACAGGGCTGGAACCTGGATGCAGGGGCTGATGTAGAGGCTAACAAAGGAGTGCTCTTACTGACTTACTCCTCATAGCTTGCTAAGCCTGTTTTCTTATAGAACCAGGACCACCAACCCAGGAATGGTACCACCCACAGTGGGCTGGACCCTCCGACATTAATCATTAACTAATTAAGAAAATGCCCTATGGCATTTTTTAATTGAGGCTCCCTGCTTTCAAATGACTCTATGCTGTGTCAAGGTGACATAAATCTATCCAGCACACAAGCATACAGCATGAACTGCTCACTCCCCAGCTTCCCAACTATTTTACTATTACTATTTTAAACTATCATTGGTAGATGAAAGATAATGTAGGTATTTGTCTTCCGTGTATAGTTTATTTTACTTAACATAGTATTCCTCTGTTTCATTTGAAATTACAGAATTTTACTCTTCTTTGTAGCTTAGTAAGAATCCATTGTGCTTACATGTATACACACATACACACACACACATTATATACATATAAACACACATATGTATAATGATATACATGCATACATATACCAGGGATGGACATCTAGATTGTTTCTATTGTGAATTGTTCTGCAATTAGCAAAGACTTGGAAGGTTCAAAAGAAGGCATACAAATGACCAGTGAATATGTGCATAATGCCTTCTTGCCATCAGAGAAATGCAAATACAAATGCCATGAGATACCCTCTCATTCCAGTCAGAAAGGCTACTAGCAACAAAAGTAAAATATCAAATCCTGGCAAAGATCTGAAGAAAAAGGGACTTTCACATGCTGTTAGTGAAAACACAGATTAGGGTGCAGATGGGTAACAGTGTGCAGACCCCCCACAACTCTAAAAGTGCGAGTTGCCGTGTGAGCCCGCTATCCCATGCCTAGGCATGCATCCTCCCATGTCTTAGGAAGGAGGGTCTCCTATATATCCCGAGTTGCTATGACAGGTACCGGGCTCTCACTTTCTTTAATATCCACCTGCCTCTAGCTTCTTTATTAAGCTAAAAAGAATTTGCAGACCTAGGAGAGGAAAAGGGAGGGATCCAGCTTGATGTGGCTACTCAGAAGGTGTTAGATAAAGAAAGAATAAAAGTAAAAGTTATACTTACTATTTAACAGCAAAACATACATGCGTGAACACACACCAAATACACTGGTGGAACTTTAGAAAATAAAGAACAAAGGGATAATCTGCTTAATTGATCTTTCTTGATACCTGCTTTAAGTCAAAACTGAAATGGGAGCGTTCAGAACAGCTCTGAGTCTTCATTTTTCCTGTAGGTCCATGGGCAGGACTTCCTCCCCCTCACTCACTACTAAAAGAAGCAGGCCAAATCTGGTATGGATAGTTGCTCTGGCCTGTTGCGGTGGGAGGTTAAGGAGGCCAGAAGTGTATGCATGCAGAGCCTGGGCTCCCACAGACTTTTGCCTGTCCACTTCCTGATAATCTTGGTGGCCCATTAAGCTCTCTGCTGTTTGCACTTGTTACATTCATTGCCTTTTGATTTTTGACTTTTGTTATTCAAGTTCCAAAGATTATGTTCACCTCTGAGTGGCTTTTTCACGAGCACAGTATGTGGAAACAGGATACTCTACCAAGCTGCTTGTTCTCGGTGACAAATCTTGTGTGTTTGTGAGTGTATTCAGTGGAGTCAGGCATCATCCTTGGTTTTTTTATAAAAGCTTTATCTTTACTTATGTATGTATATATTTAAGATTGGATGGATGGATGGATGGGTGGATGGATGGATGGATGGATGGATGGATTTGTATATGGGCATGCACATGTGTATACCACTTCATGTGCCCATGTGGATACAAAGGCCAGAAGAAATTTAAGTGTCCTTCTCTATAATTCTGCTTACTCCTTGGATGTAGAGTCTCATCCTTGAACCTGTGCTCAGTTTCTCAAGTAGATTAGAAGCCACAAATCTCTCAGAGATCCTCAAAGCGCCTCAGAGAGCCTAGTGATCTCCTCCTTCCTCAGAGCTGTGGTTACAGGCAATTTACAGGGCACATGGCTTCTTACATGGGTGCTGAGTTCTGAATTTGAGCCCTTAAGATTTTGGAGCAAGTATTCTTAATCACTGGACCATCTCTCCAGCCCCAGGTTGCTTTTCAGTTTTTGAATTTTCATTTCTATTGAAAGTTGATCATAACCAACCTTAATAAGAAGAAAAGCAGGTGCTATCTTTGTTGTAATTCTGATTAGAAAACCAAGAATATGTTTCTAGGATCTGAGCCCTATGTCCTATCTGTATGATTTGTTTTCCAAACCAAGATCTAAGATACCCCAATTATTGATATTAATGAGTGATTAGGGGTCATTCTACCTTACATTCTACCTTAGTTTTCTAATACTTTTCTATTCCATCACTAATTCCTTTAGAGCATATCATGTTCTCTTCATTTTTTATCTTCTGCTTTGTACCATTTATTTCTGTGGAAGCCCCAGTTTCCAAAAAGTAGTAAGATGTTCCTATGTTGTTCTCTCAGAACAGAGAAAGAAAGCCAAGGAACAGAATTATAAGAGGATCAGTACAACAGGACTATGGGCCAATTTTTGAAAAGGAACTTTTTAGTCATGTATGAAATTCTCAAAGAATAATTTTTAAGATAATAAAAGGCATTTTTTGCTCAGGACTGAGCGATGTCCTAAGAAGTGGAAACACTGAGCAGATGAGAGCTCCTACCTGGGTCTCCAATGTACATGAAAGACCCAGGTCTCAGCTCCAATTTTGCCCATATTAAGTGTGGTTTTACCTTCTGTACAGAATCTATTTCAAGATAACAGTATTACTTTTTAACCCCAATGTTTTATTATGATATTTTCAGACATGCAATAAACTTAGAAGACTCTTATAGTTAATCTCATGTAACTGTTAATCTCACAGATATCTCACTGGTAAACAAAGACCGTCCACCCGAATCTTAACCATCTTAATTAAAGCAAGCAATTAATTAGAGCAAGCTTTTTAAAAAATCATGTACTCTAACCCTCACATGACTGGAGGCTCCAGGAAGTTTAGAGGTCATGTGAGATGGGGGGGGGGGTGAGGATATCCACATGGAGACAGGGGTGTAGGTAGGAGGTATGGGATGTGGAACAGGTAGAGCATGGATGGGGGGATAAAATACAGAGTGTAAAAAAATTAATTAATTAAAAAAATTCATGTACACAAGCTATACATCCCTAAAGGCAGGATTCAAGAGATCAGCCCTGGACATGGATGCGATAAGGGCTTTTAGCGTCCAGGAGTAGGAGTTTCCAGATGGAGGATTTGACACACAGGTAGACAAGGTTACAGAAGCAGAACATAAGCATAACAAGTTGGTCGTAACAAGCTCTTGAGACAAAGACACAGTTGGAAGGTAGTCATAACAAGGTGATCACAACAAGTTAGTCATAACAGGGTGGTCATGATAACGTTTTGAAATGAAGGCATGGTTACTATTTCTTGGAACAGGCATCACAGAACCATTTGTAATTAAGGTTACAGGTTGGGCATAGCCCAATTCTTGAGAAATGGAGATTTAATCAAAACAGGAATGAGCCTAGTCTGTCTTTACTATAAGATGGCTTTGAAGCTTAAGGTGGAGGCAGGCTGGTTTATCATAAATCCACTGTGTGATTTATGTCATTAATCTTCCACTGTGCTGCTTTCTCAGTCTACACATTTGCACATTCTTCTAGCTATGGTCCAACTATGGTCTTAAGCATTTCAAAGCCAAAATACCTCCATCTAAATGCTAGAGCATGGAGGTCACCTATTACAGGCTCAAGTCTACAAATGTTAATGCAAAATTCACAGAGGCTAGGATCTCTCTGCTGAGTTCCTCTCATCTCTCAGTTTGAGCCAAGGTATCCACTAGGTGATCCTGCTCCCATTGATATCTAGTACTTCCTTGGATGCTCTAACATCATCCTTTCCCAGTCAAATTCCATCCACCAATCTCTGTGAGAGCCAGTCACTCATGTCATGTATGAGATCATTCCCATGCTTGCATGCTATGCAATAATGATTTTAGCATGAACCTCTGTGGTCAAATTTTATGGACATTTGGCTTCAACTCAAGACAAATTTTCCAAACATCAAGAACATTTTCCAAATGCCAACAGTTTTCTATCAATAAGAATAGAAATTATATTGTAAAAGTAACCCTTATCTCTTGTTTGTTCCTATAGAAAATATCACTAGGAAACAAGAGTACAGATTATTTATGTCTAATAATCAGCACATTTTCTGCTTCATAGTGTCAGGTCAAGGACGGCCTTGAGGTTCTAAGTATAGTCCTCATGTGAGTACAGTTCTAATGTCGTCAACAAGTTCCCTTTGTCTTGTCGTCTATAATCTCAGTAGTAGCATGTTGACCTGGAAAAGAATGTAAATATAACAGGCATATGTTGCTAAATTAATAAGTCATTTCTTGGTGCAAGTTAAAAAAACAGAAACTATGATTTCTTCTTGCAGATCAGAAAAAAGCTATCTGAGGGGTTAATATAGTGTATATATCCCCAAACATCAACATTGACCAAGAAAAGTGATTCCTGTTTCT
Source organism: Mastomys coucha (assembly GCF_008632895.1). Classification (NCBI taxonomy): domain Eukaryota; kingdom Metazoa; phylum Chordata; class Mammalia; order Rodentia; family Muridae; genus Mastomys; species Mastomys coucha. The sequence continues at coordinate 18,041,981 of NW_022196898.1, forward strand.
AATAGGGCAGCTGCCTACAAGAAGTAGCTTTCTAGCCCATTGTTTTACTCGAAATAGAGTTCCTGAGCCCTGTGGCATCTTAACTTTCAACACATGGTCTTTGCTCGGCTTTTTGTTTGCATTTGATTCTGAAATCTGATATCCTTCCCCTTGGTGTATTAAATCACGCTGTTTCTCTGTGCTAAGACCATCACTATCTCCCCATGTCACTTCCCTTGTGACATCTCACATCATCCCTATCCTTGACTTGCTGTCTGTCCATGTAAATTCCCATCCCTCTTGCTCTCCCCTATTGCTCTTTAGCCACCCCCTTCAGCTTATCATCCTCATTGTATCTCTTTCCTGCTGCAGTGGTCCTCCCTGCTGATAAGCTGTTCTCAAGATACCGAGGGGCCAGCAGCACTTGTGGGCAGTTCATTGGGCTGGCAAGTGTCAAGTGCCCCTGAGCAGATGGAAATAGGACTCCAGTCATTTTGTCACAGAACTGCCTGTTGTGATGTGAGAGCCTTGTAACATCCCATTGGCTTGGTGGTTAATGGACCTGTAGGTTTCCCAGTCTTTCCTCTATTAAACTGGAGTTAGATATCTTGGCAAATACGTTTCTGTTCCAGCCTCAGTGACAATGCCTTCTTTTGGAAGCAAAGACAGCCTCGGTGTTTAATCACTTTATCTTTGAGGATGAACAGCTCTCCGTTCTGAGCAGCGGGAGGAGGGCTCAGTGATAAACACTAATAATTAATGTGTTGGCATTCTCTCTAAAGTACATTCTCCTACATTGTCCTGTTAGTGTCTAATAACAGCCCTCGTGATTACTTTCAGTTTAAGTCAAAAACATCTGCATATATTACAGTGAGCCAATGACTCTAAATCACTATACTTAGCCAGTCCAGAAACTAATCAGGACATTTCATCTTCTTAGAAAGCTAATGCAAGATCTTCCTGTGTCTTCCTGCTGGGTTCCCTCCAGGAGATAAGCAGATAGAAAACAAAGCTTCCGGTGAGCTGTCTGCAGGAGCATCAGTGGTTAGGAACCTGCTCCACTGACTGATCCAACCCCAACACAATCTAGGCTGAGATGCTTAGCCATCTCTGTAACCATCATGAATAGACAGACAGACGTTCCACTCTTGACCCTGCAGGTGTGTGTCTTGAAAATTTGATCGTATGCAGATCAAATTACCGTGCCAAGAATTGTATTGTAAAACACACCAGGAAAATATGTTACTTAAAGGAATCCTGCAGTTCATCATTGTGCAGAGGCCTCTTTCATCGCAGCAATAATCCATGTTTTGTTTGTAAACTTAAGTCTCTAGGTGAGAATCTGCGTGAAGTGAAGGACACATCAATTTTAATGGAGTAAGGTAGATGGTGGTCTGAGATACACCTTCTGAACTACTCAGGGGGGCTCAGCAAGCACTCGGTGAAACAAAGGGACAAATTAGTCCCTTTGGAAAAATGAAGCCCTGCCATTATTCTTAATATGCATTGATGTGCACATGGAAGGTCCCTCTCTCTCTCCCACTGTGGTTTCCCCTTTCCTGGTAATTGTTTCCTTAGAGTAAACTTAAGGATTCTGTTTGTGACTAGCGCCAGATTTCTTTTTAACAAACCACAGGAGCATCAAATACCCTTGACCTAAGCAGGTAAGGGCAGGCTACTGTTTCCCTGCATTTCCAGAGCTGGTGTTCAAGTTTCCTGGAAGTCTCTGCTGCTCAGGCTTTGTGTGATTTCTGACTTACACCCCTGAAATCAACTCTAAATCCTGTTAGTCCAGGGTTCCCTTTTTTTCTTTGAAAGTAGAATTTTTTTCGTATAATATATTCTGATCACGGTTTCCCCTGTCCCAGATCCTCCTAAATCCTCCCCACCTCCTCATCCACCCAACTCCACACCCTTTCTTTCTCTCCTTAGAAACAACCAGGTACATTTTTTAGTTCACAGACAAGGTACATTTTTTAGTTCACTGCCTTCTGGCTTCTTCACACCATCATCATCATTGCTAGAGAAATTCAGATACATACATATTTATGCTGAAAGAGATTTAGATCTAAATAATAACCAGGTCCTTGCAAGGGTGAAAGCCACTTACAACGTCTCCCTGAGGAGGGGAGCATGGGCGTGGCCACAGACGGCTTCAGGAACTCTTCTGCACCCGTCACAGGCAAATGTCCCTAAGGAGCCAAGGCAAGAACACCTGAGAGCTATTGTTGACAGGGAAGGAAAGTACCCCTCATTGTCCATCAGCAAGTCATAATAATGATGGAAGATAGGACATAATCGTCTTGGCAACCAGACTTCCTCAGAGCCATGATCTAGTTTCTGTGACAAAAATTGGTCACTTAAGAGACTCCTTTCTGTCTGAGAAACTGTGGAGACATTCAACCATTTTGATAGTCAGGTCACAGTGATCCCAGACTGTGCCTATACAGAGTTGTTTTTTTTTTTTTTAAAGATCTTGACATACAGAAATTTCACAAGTCTACTCTCAGTCTCTCATCTTCCAAGTGCAGTCATATGAAAGATTTGAAAAGCATCTCAGGATAGACAAAATTAATAAACTTAGTGTAACAGTTGGACCTTCTTTAGTCCCTACTCCTGAATTCTGTCTTCTCCTATAACCTCCACCCACTATTTGGTCTTTCTGCTAAACCAGGGCCCAGAACAGTTCTCTGTGTTCAACATCTCAAATTCCACCTTCCAGATTGACAGGCTGTGTTGGAAAAAGACAAGCAAACTTCACCTTCCCCATGGCCCCTTTATTTGGAAAGGGTGGGGGTTGTAATTGGATTGGACACCTTTAGAAATGTTCATCTTAATGGAAATATGATAATACAATTATCTGAGGGAAGAAGGAAAGACGTCATCATTAGCTTGTCCCACTGCCTGATGATGCAGACCCTGACAGGGCATTGGGGTTGACAAGAGTACCAACCATAAAGACCTGAGCTTTCTGCTCAAATTCTTCTCATTGTAAAACTCCATATGATTAATATTGAGTCAGTACTTAAGTCACAATTTTCAGTATGAAGCCTTGGACAATGTCATACCTGGAGGATAGAGTGTCACGCTTTATTTTTAATTTTCTCCACATATAGTTAATATGTTACCCATACAATTGAAAATATACACATACACACAACTAGACACATATTTATATATAATGTAATATGTTAAATATCTGTTTCCCTATGTTTATATGTAAATAAGTCTATCATTATACTTAAATTTATATATTTATAATGTTCATCAGACTTCTGACTAAACAAACGTCTTCTGACATCTGCCCACATAAGTTTTTCCATCCCTAATACGTAACACTTATCCCTCTCCCCATCAAGCTTCAGCAACCTTCTGGGACAAACCACCTGCTTTCCTGACCTTACCTTTAATTACTCCTACAGGGAGGCAGCCTGATCCTCCTCACCCCGCAAGTTTCTCTGTCAGACTTCCATGTTCTGCACCTACCTGACCACACACCAGATAGTCGACACAGATGCTTCACTGACATGCAGGTGCATGAGCCAGGAACACACAGACCAATGAGTTCTCAAAAGAAAATCCAAATCATCAACCCTGAGACTCACTGTGCTTTATGTCTGTTCACTTCTTCCCACCTCCACCCATGGGAAGGGCCTTCCTTGTATTTTAACATCGTACATTATTCTTGACTCTTTGAAATCTTCTTCTTTCACTCAATATTGTGACTTTAACATTAACAAATGGTTATTCCTATCTATGTGAATTTTGATGGGCATTTAGGATTTGGAACCAGCTCACACATTAGGGCACACTCATACACAGCATGTGGTGGACACAGCACACTTTTCTCTTATGTGTATACCTCATAAGAGGGTTGCTGGACCATGACTCCGCAAATGCGCAGCTGTAAGAGATGGTTTCTCCTGCTTTTTCCAAGTATGCTATGGTGTTCTATAACATTCTTAGAAGCTGGAGTTCCCTGAGCTAGCTGTGATTAAGCAGCCAAACAATCAAGGTCACACCCAGCTCCCAGTGCTCACCTCACAGGTAAGTTGCCAGCACTCCACATCCTAAGGGTCGGCTAGCTTGGCTCACATTCTCTCATTGGCTGGAACTGGTGAGAACACAAGGCATTTTTATTAACCTATGTGATATACTCAGAGCTAGTCATCTAGATGGATTTCAGATTCCTATGCCACACACTGCACCCACTTGAGGTCCCTTGAAGAACACCGGTTGTTAGACACTTGTAATGCCTATTCACACCCACCGGGACTTCACCTGGGCCACTGGTCCCTCTGCTTCCTCTCCGGTCACATGAGTTCCTTTTCAATTCCTCACTTGACACCAAGTATAGATTATACATTCTCTTTCTGTGGAGGAGGAGAGACAAGTGATGTATAGACAGAAATGCTTAATTTCTTCATCTTGAGAAATAGGTCCTATGCCAAATACCAGAAATACTTTAGTAAACAAAAGCAAATCAAAAGGGTGCTTCAGTGAATTTATGTTCTACTAGTAAACAAATATTGTTTATATTTATGATAGCGCTAATACTAAAGCTAAATTAGAAAGGGCTAAAAAAAAAAAAAAGACTCAATGGTGCACTCAGGTTCAGGTAAAAACCAAAAGAACTGTGCAGTCACCAGGAAGAAGAAACAGTAAATGCAAAGGTCGTGAGGTTGACTTGTGCCTAGTGTGAACTGGGAACAAGGAGGTCCACTGTGACTGAATGGCTGAAGCAGAGAGAGGGGAGGGATGTCGTGAATATCCTCAGAGATGATGGATGATGACGATGGATGATGACGAGGAGGGTCATGGGGCTCTACCTCCCTAAGCACTCATGCTAGTCTCTTCAGCATGAATATGCAGGGCTTATGGCTGATATGTATGGGAGCAGCTGCAGTTGTCTAGGTATCTCCCAGTTGTCCCCCGTTAGACACCTTTTGCCCTTTCATAAGCTTTTATTTGAGTATTTGCCATCCCACGCCTTTGTAATTCTTGATAATTTCATTTTTAAGTCTTTGTCCGTCTTCGTCCATCTGAGAACAGGAAATGCCTCCCATTGCAGTTGCAGGCTGGCTTGTGTGTCCCGAGTGGTGTCCAGGGCAGCACTGGTGCCATGGCCTCCAACAGCAGTGACTTTAATGGTCTTTTCTCTGCTGTTGGCTGTTTGTGGTTCTCAGTTGTCTTGCACATATTTATATGTTCAGGACAATAACTGACAGTTAAACACCATGCTATTTCTTTCTGTAGTTTATAACTCATGCACACGTTGTGCTAGTTAGGGTTACTATTGCTATGATAAAACACCACGACAAAAAAATAAGTGTGGAAAGGGTTTATTTGCTTACCCTTCCACATCTTCATCCATCACTGGAGGAAGTCAGGACAGGAGCTCAGAAAAGGCTGGAACCTCGAAGCAGGTGCTGACGCAGAGGCCATGGAAGGGAGCTGGCTTGTTAGCTCCATTGGCTTGGCTTGGTAGCTTTATTCCACAAGTTGGCTTTGCTTCAGTCTTTTCAAATGAAACTTCTCTTTATTTTTATGTTTTGTCAGCATTTCACTTGTGGTAAATAAGGGTGAAGTTTTGTGTTATCTGAGCCTAGGAAGCTTGCTAAACTCTCTTATTCATTATAAAATTTCTACTAATGTAGCCTTTTACTTCTGGGTAGGAAAATCATATTATAAGAGAGTAAGAACAAGAGTAACTCCTCCATTGAATCCATGGGCATTTTACTTCTTTGTTTCATTTTAATTCATCACCTAGGTTCTTAGCACAATTTCAGAGTAGAAATAGAGGCATGTTTTCTTACTCTTCATTTGTAAAAGGAATGAGTCTAACATTCCACTAGTACATACTTACAATAAAGGCTTTTGTAGTTACTTTTCATGTGTTATAAAACACATGGAGTCCTTCAGAGACTCACCAATCTGACCACGAATAAAGAGGAAGTTTTATTCAGGAACTGACACCAGATACTCATAGAACCAGGCCTGCACCTCAGAGCACTGTCAAGATGCATTTCTGAATGGCATTAGTCAGGGATTTATAAAGGCAAAACTCATAAAGCTACATACTTCCTGTCTTCGTGTAATCAGGGGCAAGAACACATGCTGACATACTTCCTGTCTAGCTCTACACATCCTCCTACATGCGATCAAGCATACGTTGATTTCTCTTCTGGTGAAAAGAGCCAACTCAAGCCAAATTAAGTATATAAAAACAGGCTTTTTTGGAAGTCACTTTCAGCAGGTTCACTGGACCCAAGGATCAAGGCCAGGGAAGTTGCCCTGGGGAGGGAGATAATTTTAAACTTGTAAGCATAATGTTCACCATTACACATTTGCCTAGTGAAATTCCCTTCTCTTCTTAGTTTACAAGAAATTTTTGTCCCTACAATATACTGACTTTTATCAAATGCTCAGTCTGTTTTACTACACACCTGGACTTGCTGAATTTCTTAAGACAAATTTCATATCAGTGATTTCTTTAATTGACACAATAACTTTCTATTGGATTGTTAGAAATGATTCATTAACACTTTGAGTCATTTTTTAAACAAAAGAACAGGATTAATGTTTTCTCTTTGGTGGGTGTATGTCTGTCTGTCTGGCATTATGTGGAGGGACTAAGAGCAAAGCTGATAATTATGGTGTTGAAATTGTCTATATTATCACCAAGTTTTTGTCTACTTTGACTGCCAATTACTTATCCTAATACATTGAGTTCTCACAGGATAACTGAGGACTTGTCCATCTCTTCTTGTAAGTATGCAAATTTTACTTCTTAATGTTTGGTTATTAGGCCTATATTAGTACAATATATTACCTCTTCTAGTCAAGTGGGCCTTTTCTTCTTAGGCTACAGTTCTCAGTTCTGATAATATGTTTCACTCTAGGAAACATGCACTTTCATATTAAAACACAAACAGCCTTACAGTTAGTTTCTTCCAAGTATTTTTTTTATTTATTTATTTTTTATTAGATATTTTCTTTATTTACATGTAAATTTCTACATTCCCAGTTTCCCTTCCAAAAAACAAAGAAACAAACAAAAGCAACAAAAACAAACCCCTGTTGCCTCCCACTTCCCCATGCCTGCCACCCCGCCCTCTCCCACTTTCTGGCCCTGGCATTCCCCTACACTGGGGCACAGAACCTTCACAGGGCCGAGGTCCTCTCCTCCTGTTGATGAGTCTTTTCCCTTTTAACCTTCTTAAACATCTGTGCTATGGATGCAGCCTTGTAAGCACACAATGAGTAGAATTCTACTAATCTGGAGCCAACATTTTAGCTAGAACAGACTACAGATAAGCACTGTGATGTGCTTGGAGATTTAGTTCCGCCATATTGTTTTGTGGCAATTAACCTGAAACTCTTGGTGCCTTTCCCTCTTCTTTCTTTGCTGTTTATTTATTTGTGTTTATTCTATTCTTCATTCTTTTCCTCTAACTGCTCAGAAACTGTCCAGTTCTTTCTATTTTTGTGAATATTTTTGTTATTTTGTAAATAATAGCTAACAGCTTTGGCTGTCCTCTACCGTCCACATGTCAATGGTGTTCATTATTTTCCCACCACTGTTCTTTATCAGAATGTAGTTATTAATGCCATTTTTACTAGTGATTTATGCAACCAGTGTTTACTTATATTTAGCCTCATATTCTAATTACATGGTTCATTAGTTATTTCTGTGCCTCAATTTGCTCTTTTTGGTTGTATTTAATCTTTCAGGAAAATGTCTTTGAGAGTTCATTTAGAGATTGCCTGTGGGTGGTAAACTCAAAGTTTTTGTTGGTTCAATTGTTTTGGTTTTTGTTATAAATGATTATTACACCCTTTTTTTTTTAATGGTGAGTTGACAAGTGTCTTTTCTGAACATCTTCCTCAGCACCCTGTGCCCAATCTGAAAGTTCCTGTGTTGTTTCATGAAAGTAGAAGGGGGATGAGAGAGAACATGAGAAGAGGGGTCAGATAGAATGGGGGGAAGATAAAAGTGGGTAACAGTGATCAGAACACATTTTATACATGCATGGGAATGTTGTAGTGATATTGTTATTGTGTATATAATTACTATGTGCTAATTGAAACCTTAATAGCATTCTGTTATCCGTTTAATTGCTATTCTTTCCATGCTTATTCTCACTTGATTGCTTTTATGATGCTGGAGCTTGAACTCAAAACTACATGCATTCTAGGCAAGCACTTTACCACTGGTTGGTATCTCAACCTTTAAAATAATGTATTTTCTCACCATAGATTTGGTCTTTTCTTCTTTGTGGCTTTTTTCTTGATGTTCTTAGTTACCTTGCAGGCATTGTTTAGTTTTGAATACTGGAATTCATTCGTGCTTCCTCCATCTGATAGTCTTATTGCTCATCTTTTCTGCCAAATTGTCAGCAAGCAATTTTCTTAGCCCAAACTCTCCCACATTCTCTTATTTTCTCTCTCTACTAGAAACATTTCAAACTCCTTTTTCCTAGAGTCTAATCCCTTTAGTCTTCCTTTCCATTGGAGCATGAATTTGCTATTGTAAGAAATATGTTCGAGGTCACAAAGAAAGAGACTACCATTCCAACTCAATTATCTAGACAAGGCAGACTCTACATTTGATCAGTAGAGCTCAGGAAGGGTGAACACACCTAGACAGGAAGTACACTTGGTTTGTCTAGTTCAAGTGGTGGCTATGTTTTTGCTCAATTGGCTATGGTCTGACTTCACAATCTTATTCACCTGGCTATTAGGAAATAATTGCAACATAGGAGATAGAAGAGTAGGAAAGGAGTCAATGCTTCAAGGAGAGAAAGGTCACTACTGCAGGCCATCAAATTCTTAGAATAAAGCCCTGAGCCATCGTAAGTGGGAAGAATAAAACGTTTGCATAAAACTTGTACAAGACAGAGGAAATAAAAAGATTATTATTACTTGTCTTAAATATTAGATTTATAGTATTTGATAGAAAAGACTCTTATTCCATATTTCTTTTCTCTTTTTATTTATTTTTGTCTCATAAAACACATCCAGACCACAGCCTTCTCTCCCTCCACTCCTTGAAGTCCCTCCCATTCCTATAGCCCCACTCCCACTATCAACCTTTCAGCTCTCCTCTCCCCCAGATCCACTGTACCTCCTTCATTTCCCTTCAAAAAAGAGCAGGCCTCCCAGATATATCAACCAAACACAGTATAACAAGAAGCAATAAGACTAGGCACATACCCTTACCTCAAGCCTGGACGAGGCAATCCAGTAGGGAGGAAAGGGTCAAAAGAGCAGGCTAAAGAGTCAGAGATGCCTCCATTCCCGCTGTTAGGAGTCACATAAAACCTACGCTAAAAGAAAAAAACCAACAACATAACATTATGCAGAGGATCTAGTGTAGACCCATTCAGAATCTGTGATTATCTCTTCAGTTTTGTTGAGCTCCTATGAGCATTGATTAGTTGATTCTATGGGCTGTGTTCCCCCTCTGGTTCCTACAATCATTCCATCCCCCTTTCCCTCAGGAGTCTCTTGAGCTCCACCTAATCTTTGGCAGTGGGTCTCTACATCTCTTCCCATCAACTGCTAAAGGAAGCATCTTTCATGAAGATTGGGCGAGGCACTGAACTATGAGTGTTTGAGTCTACCACCCAGCTTCTGGTTCCTGGTCATATAAACAATGTCTGGCATGGACTTTCTCTTGTGGTGTGGGCCTCAAGTTAGGCTAATCATTTGTTGGCTACTCCTGAAGGCCTTGAGTCACCATTGCCCTAACACATCCTGCAGACAGGAGAGGTTGTGGGTCAAAGGTTTTGTAGCTTTGTTGGTATCCTAGTACCACCAATGAAAGCTTTGCCTGGTTACAAAAGATGGCTGATTCAGGCTTTGTATCCTCCAATCTAGGAGTCCTTGCTGGGGTCACCCTCACAGATTCCTTTGAAGATTCCAAAGTTTCCACTGTAATAGGACTTCACATTTCCCCTAGATGCCTCCCTATTCCAATAATGTCCCCCTATACTCTCCTCTACCCATCCCTCTCTCACTTGCCTGACCCCATACCCACCTGCTCACAGTTCACCCACAATATCTATTATATTTCCCCTTCCCAGAGAGATCCATGCATCCTCCTAGAACTCCCCTTGTTACTTAAATTCTCTGGGTCTATAGATTACAGCATGATTATTCTTACTTTTTTTTTTTTTTTAGATATTTTCTTTATTTACATGTAAATTTCTCCATTCCCAGTTTCCCCTCCAAAAAACAAAGAAACAAACAAAAACAAACCCCTGTTGCCTCCCCCTTCCCCATGCCTGCCACCCCACCCTCTCCTACTTTCTGGCCCTGGCATTCCCCTACACTGGGGCACAGAACCTTCTACCACCCTATATCTGATAGAGGGCTAATATCCAAGGTATACAAAGAACTCAAGAAGTTAGACTCCAGAG
>NW_022196898.1:18053032-18069217 GCF_008632895.1 Mastomys coucha
ATTCCACAAGGAACTCAAGAAGAAGGAAGACCAAAAGGTGGACATTTCATTCCTCCTTAAAAGGGGGATTATTCTTACTTAATAGCTAGTATCAACTTATAAGTGACTACATATCATGTTTGTCCTTCTGGGTCTGGGTGGTCTCACTAAGATTTTTTTTTCAGTTCTATTAATTTGCCTGCAAATTTCACAATATTATTTTTTCCTAATAGCTGAATAATAATGCATTGCATAAATGCACCACATTTTCTTGATTCATTCTTTGGTTAAGGGACATTTAGGTCTTTTCCAGTTTCTGACTATTAAAAATAAAGCCAATATGAACATAGTCAAGTATCCTAACACAAGTGCTCCTGTGGTAGGATGGAGCATCTTTTGAGTATATGCCCAAAAGTGGTATTGCTAGGTCTTCAGGTGTATTGAGTCCCAATTCTATGAGCAACTGCCACTTTGATTTCTATAGTGGTGTATAAGTTTGCACTTCCGCCATCAGTGAAGGTGTATTCCCCTTGTTCCACATGTGCTGTCACTTGTTTTATTGATCTTAGCCATTGTTACAGGTGTAAGATGAAAATTCAATTTGGTTTTGATTTATATTTTTCTCTGATGACTATGGATGTTGACCATTTCTCAGCCATTTGACTTTCCTATTGAGAATTCTCTGAGAATTTGAAAAAAATATTTTTAATTGGTTTATTTGGTTTATTAATGTCTACATTTCTGTGTTATTTGCATATTTTGAATAAATCAAGACCAGATAAACAACTTGAATAAACCTATAACCCTTAAAGAAATAGCCATGAAAAAGTACCCCGCCTTCAATGAAGACTTAACACCAATACTCCTGAAATTATCCCACAAAACAGAAACAAACAAAAAATTCCCAGTTCATTTTACGAGACCACAGTCACCCTGATATCCAAAGCACACAAAGATTCAGCAAAGAAAGAGAATTACAGACCATTTTCTCGTATGAACTAGATACAAACATACTCAACAAAACACTTGCAAACCAAATCTGAAAACACATCAAAAACATCCTCCATCATGATCAAGCAGGCTTTATCCCAGAGATGCAGGGATGGTTCAACATACATAAATCAGTCAATGTAATCCACCATATGAACAAAGTGAAAGAAAAAACACATGATCATCTTATTAGATGCTGAAAAAGCCTTCGGCAAAATCCAACACTCCATCATGATAAAAGTCTTGGAGAGATTAGGGATACTAGAGACATACCTAAACATAATAAAGACAATATACAACAAGCTTATAGCCAACATTAAATTAAATGGAGAAAACTTTAAAGCAATTTCACTAAAATCAGGGACAAGACAAGGCTGTCCACTCACTCCATATCTACTCAGTATAGTACTTGAAATTTTAGTTAGAACAATAAGACAACTGAAGGAGATCAGGAAGATACAAATTGGAAAGGAAAAAGTCAAAGTATTGTTATTTGTAAATGATTTGACATAAGCAACTCCAAAAATTCTACCAAGGAACTCCTAAAGCTGATAAACATCTTCAGTGAAGTGGCTGTATACAACATTAAACTCAAAATAAAATTAGTAGTCTTCCTATATACAAATTAAAGATGAGCTAAGAAAGAAATTAGGGAATGAATTCCCTTCAAAATAGCCATAAATAATATAAAATATCTTGGAGTAACTATAACCAAGCAACTGAAAGGCTTTTATGACAGAAAAGTCAACTGGAGGAAGAAATTAAAGAAGATAACAGAAAATATAAAGTTCCCCCATGTTCTTGGATCAGTAGAATTAACATAGTAAAAATGGCCATCTTACCAAAAGCAATCTACAGCTTGAATGCAATCCTCATCAAAATTCCAACAATTCTTTAAAGATCTTGAAAGAAAAATATTCAATTTTGTATGGAAAAACAAAAACCTAGGATAGACAAAATAATCTTAAACAATAAAAGAACTTCCAAAGGCATCACCATCCATGATTTCATGCTTTACTACATCATAATAAAAACTGCAAGGAATTGGCATAAAAACAGACAAGTTGATCAATTCCCCAAACAGAACACCTATAGTAAAACACTGAAGTCAACAATTAATAAATGGGACCTCATGAAATTGAAAAGCTTCTATAAATCAAAAAACACTATCAGTAGGAGAAATGGCAGCCTACAGAATGAGAAAAGATTTTCATCAACTCCACATCTGATAGAGGACTAGAATTTGACATTTCTTGAACTATTATTCCAGGTTTATAAAGAAATCTCAATTTCATATATTAAGAAAGGTTGAGGAAAGTGTTTGCTTCTTTCTTCCCACTGACCCTACTCATGGATGTCTTTTTAAGTGATTTTTTCTATTTGCCAAAAGACAACACCCTAAAAGCTGCTTACTGATCATCCTGGCTTTTGGCTCCTGACCTTCTCTTCCATTCCTGGGGTGTTTGTTAGATAAACCCTTGCCCTTGCATGATATCTGCTTTCTAAAAGCTTTGTAACTAGAAAGTACCCACATAAGACCAGACTATGTTGTGTCCCAAACCAAAACTCTACATTTTGCCGTGTGTGTATGTGTGTGAGTGTGTACAAGCACATAGGCATGAATGCCATAGAATATGTGTGGAGATAAGAAAATAACTGATGGGAATTGACTCTTTTCTTCCAATATATGGATCTTTTGGATGGAACTCCAGTCATCATGCTTGGCAAAAAGTCCTTGTACTCATTAGACATCTCATTGGCCTGAGTAGTCTATGCTGTCTCATCATAGTTTAAAAATACCTCAAGCTCTCCTACTGTGGTAAACACACACACAGACACATACAGGCACAGACACACACACACACACACACACACACACAGAGAGAGAGAGAGAGAGAGAGAGAGAGAGAGAGAGAGAGAGAGAGAGAGAGAGAGAAATCCTTTTCATTCCTTCTCATTCTCCTTGTGCACTGTTTTTACAGTAAAATATTATAGAACTTACTTGTCTCTACTGCCAGCTGAGGATTCCTTTCCAAATTCCTCCCCCTCAAACAACAGAGTGAAAAAAAAATGTGTGGAAAGGAAAAGATGGCCCTTGAGCTTTCTAGGTTTATACTCAGATCTCCTTATTTCACCCAGTTGCTGATGTTTTAGTGGTATTAGTTTTGTCAAATGATTCCTCTATCCTTTTGGAGTACCCATGTTTACTGTGTTAAGTTTACTGTTGATTGTATTAATAAGCTCCCAACTCAAAGTGAGAAAAATCATAAAATTCCAAGCCAAAAACATTGGTTACTGTAAATAATTAAGGAGATAACACATGCCTTAGCCTTCTCAGTAGTGATAACACATGTGTATGAATAGGCATTAGGATTGTTATGAAGAGCCTTCCAGAGATGAACATTCACACACAGTTTATAGCCACTTGAAAGTCTTTATTCCAGCAGGACGACACTACTTTCAGGTATTGGAGACTCAAGGGTAGCTTTAAATGTTTAGCATAAGAGGTTTTTAAAGTTAAAAAAAAAAAGATACATTCTAATATCGGCAGTTGCTAAGGGAGTTTTGTGCAAGCAAGCTGTTTAACAGAAGCTAAGATATGTTATCTGGGCCATCTTGTCCTTGGGTTCCTAAAATAGAGTTGGGTTATTTTCCACCATATTCTCCATCAAGGAGATCAAATTCTAGTTAAACCTGAAATGACCTCAACAAGAATACAAGATGAAAGCCAGGCACTGGTGGCGCTTACCCTTAATCCCAACACTTGGGAGACAGGGGCAGGCATTATCTGTGAGTTTGAGGCTAGCCTAGTCTACAGAATGAGCTACAGAGTATGGATGGGTAGCCAAGGCTACACAGAGAAACTCTGTCTTGAAAAACAAAAACAAAAACAAGCGAACAAAACAAAAAGAATACAAAAATGGAGGAACCTCTGTACTGTCTTGCCCTGTCACAGGATCAGCATTTTGAGATGTGTCAGACATTTTGCATGAGCTCTATGTGCCATTATTGAAAAGAGGTGGCTTGTGACATGTCCTCAGGTTTTACTAAGGATCTACTCAGTGAGTAGCTAACTTTTTAAGTAGTCTCATATCCACTCTACCCTGGGGGTAGCTGGACCAAATATCAAATTACTGCATAAAGAGTCATTCATTACAAAAATGGAGCAGAATTAATTCTCCCAGGAAAATTCTGAATTTTCCCAACAGTAGTTAAAACTCTACAAAGAAATCCTCAAAAGTGTTGATGATTTGGAAATGAGACATCTGAAACAAATATTCAAGGAGCTTTTGACAGGTAAGGTGGAAAGCAGAAGTTTTATCAAGTCTTCAGAGAGCAATGCTTTGTGGCATTCGATAGGAAGAAGGATCACTCAGAAGATGTTAATGCTGTAGATCACTCAGGAGATGTGGGATCAAATGGACTGTGATTGAAAGGCCAATGTCCAGGATGTTTCATATTGTAACTACCAGCCACGGATAGCAACCAAATATTTGAACTGGCTGGAAAAATTTGAACTGTGCAGTAAGCATCAAGTGTATAGTGAGATTTTGAAAGTTAACAAAAAGGAAGTATATTAAATTACATGCTCATTTAAAAATGAGTAATGTACATGAAAGTTTAAATATAATAAAAACATGTTACCTACTTGCATGAATTCTCAAAAATATATAAATAATTTATATTAAAATAAATTATATAATAGAACATATTGAATTTAATAATGTAACTACATTAATTTTTACTGTTATTATTTTCTTTTAATATGACTAGTAGAAAATGTTCAGTTGTGTATGTAAGATTTTACAGTATATGTATGTATACTGTAATATTTTTATAGTAGTTAACCACAAATTTTCTAACAAATTATTGTAAACTAAATGGCTTAAACCAATACAGATTCACCCTCTTACAGTACTGGAAGTCACCAAGGAATCTAAGAAAGACTCTTTCTTTCTTCCTTTCCCTCTTTCTTTCTTTCTTTCTTTCTTTCTTTCTTTCTTCCTTCCTTCCTTCCTTTCTTTCTTTCTTTCTTTCTTTCTTCCTTTTGTAGCATCTGCAGGCGACCTGTGTCATCTGTTCTATGGTCTTTGCCGCAATCTTCAGAGTCTCATAGATGTCAACAGAGTCTTCAGATTGTTCTTTATCTCTTACCTCTACCTCTTTCACCTCTACTGTGGTGTCTCCTCCTCTTGCCTCACCTCCCTCCTTATAAAGATGTCTATGGTTGTATTTTGATCCTCCAAGTAATCTAGCATGAGGTCCCCATCTCAAGGATCATTGACAAGGCCATGTGGATATGGATTTTTATTTGGATGGGCATCTTGCCTAGTACAGTATTTGTGTGTTCTGGATAACCCACGTGGGTTATCCTTGTCCCTTCCGTACTGCATAAGTGGATTCAGGAAGAAGAAACTCACAATCTTATTAGTTCAATATCACAATGCCCAGCATTGGGCCTAAGAACTCAGTGCATTTTTAACATTTGTTTTGTTTGGTTTTGGGTTTTTTGTGGTGGTGGAACATGAGCCCAGGGCTTTGGGACCATTTGGCAGCCACTCTATCATGAAGCTATGTTTCCAGCCCTAAGTCTGACTTTCATATAGATTCAATAGAGTGTCCAAAGACCTTGTGACTATAAATATTTCAGACTATAAACAATCCAGGAATTGGTAAGATGGTTCAGTGTACAAAGCTGCTTGTTTCTGAGCCTGACAACCTGAGTTCAATACTGGGATCTGCATGGTAGAAGAGAACTGACTCTCACATGGTGACCTCTGACTTTCACATGCATGCCAAAGAAGGAAGGAAGGGAGAGAGGGAAGAAAGGAGGAAGAATAAAAGAAAACCAAAATCCTGGGCCCTAATTTAAGAGCTGTGTCATGCTCCTCAGTCAGTTCCCTCCATTCCTTGGTAGATAGTTAGTGATAATTTGAGGGATAAAACCTCAGCAGATTTGTACAGTTCAAATACAGCATAATTAAGCTGCAGGGCTTATCAGTATCCTTTGGAAGAATTTAATTTTTAAAACTATTTTTACATTTATTATACAAATATGTTGGGGGAATTCCTCCACCTAAACTTTTGTGGGATGACTGGCACCAGTCTAGACTCCAGGAGCTCACATAGTAGAGAAATCAGATACAAACACCAGGGATAGCCATCCCAGATAGGAAGTAAAAGGCACACTGGCAACCATGAGTCAGGAAGGAGTGACTCCAGTCTGTGAAGATCCTCTTACACCAAAGTGATGAAAAATAGAGATCACTCCTTGGAGGAAGGGTAGTAGCTCAGGTACTCTCGGATGCTGTGGTGAAATACCCTGATACAAGCTACTTAAAGGAGAGAGGACTGATTTGGGTTCACAGTTGCAGAGGGATACAGTACGTCATGGCAGGGAGGACATGACAACCAGCAGAGAAAATCTGGTGGCAGGATCCGGAGACTGGATGGTCACATTCCTGGAACAGGGCATAAGCAGGAGTTAGGGCCGACCTATAAAGCTTCAAGGCCTGCCTGCCCCTCAGAGACCCACTTCCTAAAGGTTCCACCACCTTTCCAAATAGTGTCAGTAGCTAGGGACAACATATTCAAATGCATGAGAGCATAGGGGACATTTCACATTCAAATGACCATAAAGATATGAGCTGGGTCTTGAAGACTTGAAATGAATCTTAAGCATTAAATCTAACATCTGCATCCATACCCTGACTTAAATCTCATTTAAGAGTCACAATTTAAAAGCTTTGAGTTTTCCTTTTTTCATTTCTTAAACATTAACCTTGGAGGTTAGATCATTGGAGGAAGTAAGGACACAGAAAATGAGGGCAAAGGGAAAGAAAGAAAAAGCATGTATATTATTGCAGCCCCCACACTTCCTGTCGACAGTATAAAACTTAGATTTGAGAAACGCAACTATATACTAGCTTGTCAAAATAACAGAAACTGGCCAATTTTCGAGAGTATTGGAGGCACATGATCTAACTTATACATTTCAAAACATTCAAGATTCTGCAATGGTCTAAATATACCACCAATGTGGTGCATTTACATATTCATAAATTATACATGGGCACATTATCCTCCTATCTATGCGTTCATCTCTCCATCTATTAAACAGCAACTTTATCCTGAGGATTCTACCAAGATTCCGGTTGGAGGAATTTGTGAGGATAACCATGTCACAATTATTAATTAAGCATCTCTAAGTACTGGCATTTCCAGAGCCCACACAGACATCCTGCTTCACACTTGGCCTTGTATTTGGAACTCACAGATGACTGGACAGCAATTTGTCCCAACTGGCAAGAGGAATGAACACAAGACGCATGTGCTGAACTGAATGGTAAAGCCTGGGCTAGAATTGGAGCTCTTCGACTATCTAGAATAGAAAAACGTGCCTCTGTTCTCATAGCTACTGAAAAGTCTCATGGACTACTTATTAGATAAAATAAAGGATGTCCCCACAAATGGTACTGAGTGTTTTTACAACAAAAATTGTAAGGTTAGAGAGAAGGGGCTCACTCCTGTGGAAATTCTGCTTGTTCAAGACATAATCTCAGTGATGTGAAAGGTTATAAATAACCTTTGTTTAATTTTTTTGAGAATAATAGGATCTGGCTTCCTTTACAGGGAACTGAGAGAAGTGTAAAGGCCTGTTGGTCTCCACCTGACTCAAACTGTGACTGAAAGTCAATTGGTCCTTCCAGTGAGATGGCTTTCCTCTTCAGAATCAGAACTAGTGGCCGACAGAGTCTAAGGCCGGACTCCCACAAGCGCTTTCTGTAATCACGTGGGCTTCTGGAGACTGTAGCAAATATAACATTGTGCCACATCTCACAGACAGAAATCAGGGCAGTCTGAAAAACCGCACCTCTGACCTGAAAACCCTCTCGATGTGAGTCATGCTCTCCCTATCACCTAACACTAAGCCATGCTGATAGCATTTTTATGGACAAATATCACAATTAGTGTGGAGAACTTCTGTTTCTGGGCACACACGATAGGCACGCTGTGATGTCTCTCCCTCGCTGTGCGTACACATAACAATCCTGGCTATTACCCATAAAGCAAAGAAGGCAGGGTGACTGAGACCAATGGATTCTCGGGGAGGGTTTCCTCCTTGCCCCATAAGTTCCAGACTTAAAGATAAAGAAAATGAGAGCCAAGAAACACCAATGGATGCAGGAAAATCTCAACAGATATCTGATTTCTTTGACCAATGGAAAACTTGTAATATTTAGACAATATTCTCATTACTGTAGTCTGATACTGCTGAGAAAGCCATCCAGGCCTAATCATACTAACACATGAGTCCAGATCTCCACATTAGAGTGCTGCAGGAAACCAAGTAAGGAACCAGAAAGTCCACACTGGCCAACAAGCAACCAGTGTGCCATCACCATCGCCACAGTGACTTCAGACATCAGTGTGCCCCCTGTGGTATCAAACATCAGACATCAGTGTGCCCTGAACCTGTGATGTCAGACACGTCTGCATAAAGAGCCTTCCTTTATCTCACCTGGAAGATAATTCTAAAACTCATAATGGAAAGGGAAAAGAACTCAAATATTTAAAACAGTTTCTAAAGCAAAAATAAAATCTCTTGGATTTTAACATAGTGTTTAGCTAAGTAATCAAGAATAAAGCTGGCTGAGGGAGACATATAAATCAAGGAATGTAAATCTTCAATTATCCCAAATAAAAGACTTAAATTTAAAAAAATACTGTGCTATAGCCTGTTTAAATGAGGCTCATTTAATATTATTTTCTTTGTATGAATTTTTATGTATGTACAGGAAATATGTATTTCCTCTAAATAATCTTCTCTCTAAATAATCTTCACACACTGGAGAAATCACTACTTTTTAAATTAAAGCTGAATTATAGGCCATATTTATATAATTTTTACCATCACATTTTGAAATATTTGTTTATTTATTTATTTATTTGGAGAGAGTGTTCGTGTGTGTGTGTGTGTGTGTGTGTGTGTGTGTGTGTGCGCGTGTGTGTGTGCGTGTGCACTCTACAATGCGCCTGTGATACTTGAAAGACAACAGCAGGGTCAGCCCTCCCTTTCCACCTTGATGAGACAGTATTTCTCACGTTCTTTGCTCCTCCAGGCTGCCTAGCCAGTGAGAATCTAGAAATTCTCCTATCTCTTTCCATCTCCAGGTAGGGATACTCTGAAACTATAGATGCTCACACTACTATATCTGGCTTTTACTTAGAACTAAGGATTTAAACTCAGGGTGCCTTGCAAAGCCTATTGAGCCATCTCCTCAACCCACATTTAAAAATATTTTGAGTATGATTTCTAAAACAATGCAAATGCAAAGTCTCTGATTTTTCAACTGTTTTAGATAATTTGCATAATTTTATAATCTGACAAAATAACAATTTGAAAACTCAGAAATAAGAGCTCTATTTACAGTTGTACTCTGAAATGTAACCATGTGTGCTCCAGCAAGACTTAAAACTCAATTGCTTGTGGCATCAATAAAAAAAAAATAACCTTAATATACCCAGTGCTATGTTTTAAATTTTATATACATTTGTGGCGTTCATATGGCAAATACTTCTTAAGGATACTGTCTGTGTTAAGAGTCTCTTGAGTAACAGAAGTAATAAATTGGCATATATTACACAGGGAATTCATTAGCTTATCTGACATAATAGAAGTTGGATAGTCCTACAGTGACTGTCAGCAGGCTGGAGAGGCTGAGAATCTGGTCTCTCAGTTCATGAAGCTAGTCCCATTCTGGCAATTGTGGTCTAAAGTATTTAGTTAGTTAGTTAGTTAGTTAGTTAGTTAGTTAACTTTTATTTATTTTTGTTTGTTTGCACCTTTTATTCTTCTCTCATATAGTGCATCTCCACTGCAGTTTTACCCTCCCTCTTCTCCTCTGAGACCCTCCCTCCCATACTTTCTCCCCTCCCCCAGATCCACTCATCCTCCTTCATGTCTCTGCAAAGAAGAGGCCTCCAGGCCTCCCACGGATATCAAACACACATGGTATATCAAGTTTCAGTAATACTAGGCACTAGACAACCTAGCCAGAGGACCAGGGTTCTAAAAACAAGCAAGAGTCTGAGACAGCCCCCACTGCCAGTGTCCCACAAGGAGTCCCACCAAAAGAGCAAGCTACCTGACCATAACATATAGGTAGAGGGCCTAGGTCAGCCCCACGCAGCCTCCTTGATTACAAATCCAGTCAGGTTAGTTGATTTTGTGGGGTTTGATGTGATGTCCACTTCTCCTCTGGCTTTTGCAACCCTTCCTTCCTATCTTCCACAGGGTTCCCCGAGCTCAGCCTGGAGGATTTCTAGATAGCCCCAGATCTTCCATGCATATAGAAAGGTAGAAGTTGGGTTCCAACGTAGGCAGATGATCACAGCAGCAGTAGCAGCGATAAGGTAGATGCATTCAACATAAAAAGAAAGGCAGCCAGGTAAAGCAGCCCTGCTCATCCTTCTTCATGTCTGGATCACTACAGAAAGGTGATGTCGACTCTAGGGAAGAGAAAATATCCTCATAGGTCAGTCTGGGGATGTGTTTTAGTGGATCTTGGATCTAATCAAGTTACAACCAAAATTGACCACTCTCAAACTCTCAAAACTCTCAAAACTCATAGCCATTATTCTTTCTTTCATTCAATATTATTTTTATTCCCTTATTTTTCTTTTGAGGTAGGTCTTACTATGCAGCTTGAACCGTTCTGAAACTCACTATTGTTAGCTACCAGCGCCAACGTTAAAGAAAGGGTTATTCTGGGAAATGGAGTTAGAAGGAAAAGCAATGGTAAGAGAGAGTTTGGGAGAATATAGGGTGGCCAAACGTATACCTGTCCACATGGAAGGTTTAAAATTAGACGGGAGTTTTGATCGCTCAGCCATCTTCAATTTAACGCCCTGTTTGTTACAAGCCAACAGGTAGAATAGGTGAGGTAAAACCCCTCCCACAAGTTCGTCAGCATGCCGGCCCAATCAGCGGCTTCTTTTGGTCTCTGTAGAGGTGGGACTTCCGATGTCACTGGAACCAGGAGCGAGACGTAGCAAATAGTAGGAGGTGGGCAGAGAGGTATGGTTATGAGAGGCAGGCCTCAAGCCAGGAGGGTTACAACTATTGTAGGCCAGCATTAACCTTGAACTCATAAAGACCCACTTACCCCAATCCCCATCATGCCCGGCAAAGCCATTATTCTTAACATATGATAACTCATTTTATCTGAAGTAAGTTTGTAAAATGCAAATTGATGTTCATTAATATGGCTGGTGATCATGATTTTCTGATGCAAATATATATTCAGTTTTTGCTTTGACTTGCTATGCACATCTCCCAGGTGTTTAATTCAGTTTTTACTGTTAATACAGTGTTTTGTTGACATGTAAACACTCCATTTACTTAAGCATGTTCATACCCTCTGGCAATATTTCCGGAAAAAAATGTATAATATTGCTCTTCAAATACTATTCACACAGACACCAAACTTCTGCACAGCACTTTAGGATGTAAAAACATATTTACATTAAATGCTGTATTTGATGTGCCCACAGCCTCCCAGCTGGAAACCACTAGAACACTTTTTTTTTTTTTCTGAGATGAAAGGGACTCTCCCAACATCACTCATAGTAACACATAACAAAGACTCTAACCAAGGTGGCAGAGCCACAGGTCTAGTGACCTTCCGGTCACCAAACTTAACAGTGAGCTGTGAGTGGTCAGACACACAAAGTCAAAGTGGCCCAAATTATTGATGACTATTCCTGCAGTGGTTGTAGTCAAGAGGAGACAACACTGACAGTCATATGCCATTGTTTCTTTTGTTTTTATTTTATTTTGTTGTTGTTGTTCTTTGGGGTTTTTTGTTTGTTTGTTTGGTTGGTTGGTTGGTTTGGTTTGGTTTTCAAGACAGGGTTTCTCTGTATAGCCCTGGCTGTCCTGAACTCACTCTGTAGATCAGGCTGGCCTCAAACTCAGAAATCCGCCTGCCTCTGCCTCCCAAGTGCTGGGATTAAAGGTGTTTCATCAGCTAAACATTATAGGGGGTGCTTAACTAAGACATGGGCTTTGCAAACATGGATAGCAGGCAGCCACCTTGCCATCAACTAAAAGGGAGAGCTATCCTTAAAGCCAGAGCATGACATTGGAGAAAGCTGAGGAAAGATATGCATGTGAAAATGCTTCAGTAATTGCTTCAAAATATGAGGTACTGTTTTATAATTTAAATCCCCCTGAGCCTTGGCGTTAATCAGCTAGGTGCTGAAATCAGTCACTGAATACATTGTATAGCCCTACTTCTCACTGGAAGAAATGGTACGTGTCATAAGGAAATAATTCCACTAGTCTGTGTGTGGTTTCAATCACTGCTGAGTTCTCTTCTCTACTCATCAGAGCTCTTGTGTCCTCATTATTTGCATTCTTAACATGCCAGTTGCCTCTCCATTCTCTGGCTGAGCACCTCTTCTCTGAAGTGTCCAGGGAATACATAATTGTCCATGCCCAGCCTATAGATCAAGCTCCAATCTAATTTGCAAAAGCTAGTAAATACACAGTAGGTTGCGCACGCCGCAGATCTTGTGTTGCAGTGATTAAGTTATCTGATTCTGGCTTTCACCACCCCACCCCCCGCCCTGTTTTCCACTTAACATTCTTCACACTCGTACTTCACAGCAAGTACTTACTAGGGCATTTCTGGGTTTTGAGCACTACTTCATCTTCTCTTTAAAAAGCAGTCACAAAAATCTTGTATTATTCAGAAGTCTAGCGATTAGTTACCTCTTTTTCAAGACACAGGTGCCATCCTGTTGAGGAGGAGATGGCTGTGTGTGACACACTGGGTCCTTCATCTTTCCTTCTGGAGATGTGGCAGAGCCATGTGCTCTGACAGAAGAGAATAAGGCGAGTCTGAGTGTCTTAGAGTCTCTGTTGCTGTGATGAAACACTTTGATCAAAAGCAATACTGGAAAGAAAGGGTTACAGGTCCATCTTTGAGGGATGCCAAGATAGGAGCTTGAAGTAGAAACCACGAACAGAAGCACCTTCCTGGCTTGCTTAGTGTATTGGTTACTTTTTCTATCACTGTGATATAGCACCATGACCAAGGAAGCTTTTAGAAGAAAGGGTTCATTTGGGGCTTACAGTCTCAGAGAGATAGAAGCCCATCCATATCTTGGCAGAGAGCATGGCAGCAGGCAGGCAGGCATGGCACTAGAGCAGTAGCTTGGAGCTCGTGTGTCTACCCACAGCAGGAAGCACAGCATACACTGGGAATGGCACAAGTTTTAAAACTGGTGACACATCTCCTTCAAAAAAGACCACATCTCCTAATCCTTCCAAACAGTTTTACTCATTGGGGACCAAGTATTCAAACATATCCGTGTATGGAGGCCATTTTCATTCAAACCACCACATTCCACTCCTTGGCCATTATAGGCTCATGGGCTCATGACCATATCATAATGCAAAGTGCATTTATTTCCAATTTCAAAAGTCCACATGGTCATTTACATTCTCAACAATGCTTCAATGTACAAAGTTTCTTCTGAGACTTAAAACCATCTCTTAATTATAAACCTCTATAAAACCAAACAGCAAGCTTTGTGACTGCAATACACTTCACTCTCAGGCTGGTTCTGTGCAAGACTTCATTGGCATATATCTCATGGCTCTGGCATGTCAAACATTTTAGGGTCTCCAGTGCAATCCAAGCTTCACTTTCACAGCTTGATGCAATGATCTCATGTGACCTCTTACCTTCTAGGGGCCTTCATGCAGGGACTACCCTGCAACATGGGCCATGAGCCCATGAGCCTGCAACATGTTCCCTGGCTTCAGTGGCTCTCTTAAACCATGGAGGATGATTTCACAATCCCTTAATTCACTTATCCTTAGTAACTCTAAAGCCAAAATCACATAGACAGTACCTGCCAAATTTGGCTCCTCACTTGGGATAGAGCCAGTGACCTTTGATCCAAATTTGCAGCAGATTGTCTTTGTTGTTGCGTTTTAGAAGGAAAACATATTGAAGTGAGAAGCTTAGGTGGATGGAGTCTCCCTGAGGGCATCTCTCTCTTTATTCCAATTTAGAGCAGGCCTTTCTTTAATCTCAACTCTTTCAACATAAGTACTGGCTCCAACACTAAATTTCCTAGTGGTGTTCTTTTTCTCTTCATACTGTACATCTTGTATTTCTTTCTGCCCCAGTTGCTCTTTTTCAATGTGGGCACTGCATACCCACATGACAGAGTCAGTACTAGGTTGTCTTGAGATTTCTTCCTCTTAAGAAGTTAGCCCAATTACCTTTTAGCTTTGCCTTGGTCAGAGTCTTAGGGCAAAGGAAAACATCAACCATTGTTTGCCAGAATATCATAAAAACAACTCTCCAGCCCGGTTGCTGATGTTGTCCCTTTCTGAAACTTCTTGAACTAGGCCTCAGTAACCCCATAGCCCACATAGCTACTGTCTTCCAAGCACCAATAAGGAGAATCTGTTAAGCTCTGTTACACCATTTAATTTCTTTCCTACAAAGTCCTAATGTCTTCTACATCCCTCCAAACAACAGCACATAACAGGAGCCCACTTCCTGTCAGCAACTCTATATTGGTTACCTTTCCTTTGCTGTGATAAAACACCATGACTAAAATGACTTACAAAAAAGAAAAAATTTCACTGGATTAGAATTTGCAGCAATGAGAGCAAAGGTATGACAGCAGGAACAGCTAAAAACTTATATCTTGGTCCACAAGCAGGAAGCAGAGAAATCACCCTGGAAATGGTATGAGTCTTTTGAAATCTCTAAACCAATGAAACACATTCCCACATTCCCTCCTAACAAAACCAAATACCCTGATCCTTTCCAAACAGTTTCACGAACTGGAGACCAAATATGTAAACACATAAGCCTATGTGGGGTTGGAGGGTACATTTTCATTCAAACTACAGCACTTCACTACCTCTCTCATACAGCTCAGGCCCAACTGCCTAGGGATGGCTCTGCCCATAGTGGGCAAGGCCCTTCAATATCAATTAGCAATCAAGAAAATGACCTACAGACATGCCCATAGGCTAATCTGAAGAATGTGATTCTTCAATTGAAGGTCTATATTCTCAGATATCTCTAGGTTTGTGTTAGGTTGACCAAAACTAACCAACATACCATGAAAAGTCTTTTAGTATTAACATTATTCCAAAAGGCCCAAATTTATATTGGTATCAAAGTCTTTCACAATTCTCATTCAGTAAAAATACTGAAATATATTTATAGTGGGACTGAAGAACTTTTGTCATCATAGCCAACAGCTTAAATCAGAAACATTGTAATAGTTGTCTCTAACCTATCCTGAGTTTGAGGTCAAACCTTGTGTTTCCTCTCCAGTCCATTGGACAGATGGGGGCAAATACAGACCCATCAGGCTGATCTATGGATGCTGAAAGAACCTATCATGTCCTGGAATTAGGATTTCTAAGTTGGATGCTGGGAAGGAGTCCATGTACTTAGCAACACCACCAAAACATACATTGTGTTTATACCAAGAAAAAATGTTTAATAGTGTAAATAATTATTTTGATAGTATTTATATTATTAATGTTATGTTTTCCCTAGTGACAAATGCAAGATATGTGGAAGAAAGAAAGCAATTCTAATTATTTAAATATAAGAGACATATTTTCAAATTTTGTAGGCAATTTGCATATATAGAGATATACAAAATAATGAAACTTTGCCCAGCAAACACAATTGACTCATTTTGAAATATATAAACTAGTGAAACTGTGCTCTAGATAATAAGGAGCCTCCAAATTTAATCCCTACATTCCAGCAGTAGCCTGTCCTGGGTATTTTTTAGAAATGTTAAAAACTCTCAGCTTCCATATATCATGTATTCAATAGCCCTGACACACACCCATGCTAGGGAGTCATTGCTCTGTGGAAAGGATGAACAGCTCTCCTTGAATGCTAAACTCTACTCTCCTAGCCTCCTTACTTGCCTTGACTCCAGACACATTTCCCATTCACTGTCACCCCTGGATGCTGTCTCTCAGAACAATGGACCTGGACACGTACTTCATCACTGTTCCCCCAGTACATATGCAATCAACTGGCACAAGGTCTCCATGCCCTTGCTCAAATGTTGTCCTGCTGAGCTCTGTCCCTACACACCTACAGGAATGGTGACCTGTCCCACTCCCCCTGACATCCTTTCTCAGACTTT
>NW_022196898.1:18069227-18096363 GCF_008632895.1 Mastomys coucha
TTGCATATAGCACCTTTTCCATAATTTGTCTTTCTCTTTTGGCTACTTGCCTATTTCCTTTGCATTCCAGAGTGTAAACGCCTCTGAGCAGCCATTTTGACTTTACTCCTTAAGTTCCCATGATTATATTTAGCACAATAAATATTTACAGCAATCAATGGCCCTATTAAGAACAAAGTTCCAGACACAACTTAGCATCTTCTTTCAGAGGAAAGAAGATCCTTTCTTATAACCAATTTACTGTCTTGTGTCTGTGTTTGTCACACAAATGCAGGTGTACTTGGCAAGGGTGAAGGAGAAAGGAGTAGAAGAAGCTATAGGGGAGTGTTGGGAAGGAATTAGAAATATTCAAAGAAATTTTCTATTTGATTATATGTTTACCTTTTATACTATGATCTTGTGTTTTTTTAAATAAATATGTAATACATTTAATCCTCCTGAAAAGCTGATGAAATACATACTACCTCCTTTATAAGTAAAAATCCAGAATACCAAAAGATAAAGGTTTTGTCCAAATTTTCAGACAGTATGTGGAAGAAATAGAATTTGAACTGAGTTGCTGTCTGGTTCTCTAGTGTAGTGTGTGTGTGTGTGTGTGTGTGTGTGTGTGTGTGTGTGTGTGTGTACATGCACCCATGCACAAAGGCCAAAGAAGATTATCAGATATTTTCCTCACTTACTCTCTGCTAATTCCCTTGAGACAGGATATGCTGTTAAGTTTTGTTGTTGATTTGCTTTTGGTTTTGCTTTTGGTTTTGCTTGGTTGTTGTTGTTGTTGTTGTTGTTGCTGTTTGTTGTTGTTGGTTTATTTTCATCTTGATAGAAGTCCTGATTATCTGGAAAGAGGGAACTTTACTTGAGAAAATTCCCCCATCAGATTAGCCTATAGGTTTGTCTGTTGGACACTTTCTTGATTAATGATTTATGTGGGCATCCTCAAACAGCTGTAGATGGTACCATCCATAATCAAGTGGTTCAGGGTTGTATAAGAAAGTAGGCTGAACAAACCATGTGCATCAAACCATTAGGCAGCTTTCTTCCATAGTCTCTGCTTCTATTCCTGCCTCTAGGTTCCTGCCCTGACTTCCTTCAATGGTGAATTGTGACTGGGGTATGAACCAAATAAACCCTTTCCTCCCCAAGTTGCTTTTGGTCATGGTGTTTACACAAAGCAGAAGCCAAAGTAGCACACAGGGTCCTTTCACTGAATCTGGAGCTTAGTGCCCACCCCAACCCCAGGCTGGCAGTCAGTAAGCCCGAATTATCACCTGTCTCTTCCCACCAATACTTGGGTTTAGCTACATGGAGTCATGCCAACCTTTTTACCTGGATGCTGAAGATTCAAAGTCAGGTCCTTCTATTTGCACAACAATCTTTCTGACCTGCTGAGCCATCTCCTTGCACATTATCAGTCATTCCTACATAATTACCCTTGTGTAAACATTTGAAATACATAACTTGAGAGGGGGTGGTGATATCGTCCCTGCTAGATAGAAAGTCTTAAGAGGGTGCCATTTTTTATTCATCATTTTATATACCTCTTGTTCAGTATAAAATTACTGGATGGATGGATGGATGGATGGATGGATGGATGGATGGATGGGGATGAGTTTTATGCTGATTGTACTGTTTTGTTCTAAGATAACTGAACAGTCCTTTGAAACTCCAGAAACAAATTAAAAGCTTTGGGTTTTCTTCCTCAAATTAAATCTGTCAGATAAACCTGGGATTTTTGTAATTGAAAAACTATGTTGGCGATCAGATAAAGACAACTGAGTGATAAGGATATTTGTCTCTGGGTACTTTGGGTCACAGGAATGTTTCTTCCCTAATCATCCTTCTTTCTTTCCCCCAGAAAGATAAGAAGCAACAACCAGATGGGGCGGGGGGATGGGGAAGCTAAGGGTTGTGGGCAGTATCCTTTCACCTAAGTGGAAGGCAGGAAGAATGAATCACTTTATCCTCACTGACTGGACCCTAATTTCCATAAGTAATCAGGACTCAAAGATAAAAGTTAATTTAGAAATCTATGTCATGAATAAAAAGTGCTAAGTGAATGCAGATTGTGTTACTGGCTGCTTGACTGTCTCAGTGGCTCCCTTCACTCTGCTCCTCTCTCAGTCTATCACATGCAATGGTGAGGAAGCATATGTTAATACTGAGACATACACCCTTACAAATGGACAGCATCGCTATGTATCATCTCCTACCCCAGGATGATAACAACATGCTAGCTCATCTCTTCCCTAGTTCCTGGGCTAGCTGGAATAGGAATGTTCCCCTGTTCATGCTGGGCCTAAGGACAGTCCACAACCCCCTTCTACAAATCTATGGCAAAGTTTGGGGCACTCCCATTTCGAACTCCAAATATGTTTTAAAAGATTCCAGGGCCTGGGGAAACAGAAGAAGCCTGGGGACCTGAGTTTGGATTCCTAGCACCAATATAAAAAGCTAAATATGGCAGTGTTCATCTATAATCCAAGCACTGGGGAGATGGAAAAAGGAGAATTCCATGGAGCTGGCCAGGCAGTGTAGCCAAATCTGTGAGTTCTTAGTTCAGGGATAAACTCTGCTTCAAAAAAATAGACAGAAATTGATTGAGGAAGACACTTGATGCTAATCTGGCATCTGCATGCATGCACACTCATCCACATGCACATATGTGCACATACATGAACACACACACGGTCTCTCCCTTTATGTCTCTGTCTCTGTCTCTGTCTCTGTCTCTCTCTCTCTCTCTCTCTCTCTCTCTCTCTCTCTCTCTCTCTCTCTCTCTCACATTCAGTAAGACTTCTGGTTCCAATAAGCAGAATAGCTGAAAGGAGGGTTCCAGCAGCACTTAGGATATTTACTTGGCAGCAGGCAGCATTGGACAGGTGGCTATTCATCCTCATTAGGGCTGTCACACCCCTGTCGGCAGAGAGGAGGGCTTTCTTCACATGGAAGGAATCTAAGCTGTTCGTCTCTAAGTCTCTACCTCCTGAAGGACAGTCCAAGGGCAGATACCACGTGGGAGACTTTCCAAAAATACTAATTTCTGAGCACCAAAACGTAAGTTATTTTTCACTGGTGAAAGAGGGAAGCAATGTGTCATTTCCAGGAACTCATTCAGCTATATAACTAAACTGGTAAGACTTTCAAAGATGTTCGTTCATCTTACACACGCAGACAGGCCCAATGATCAAACATTACAGTCTCATGTTAACACTTTAAAGTCCAAAATTGGGACTAGAGACATGACTTAGTTGTGAAAAGCAATGACTACATTTCCAGAGGTCCTGAGTTCAATTCACAGCAACCACGTGGTAGTTTACAACTGCCTGTAATGGGACACGATGCCCTCTTCTGGTTTGTCTGAAGAGAGTGACAGTGTACTCATACAGAAATGATTGCACTAAATATTAACAAGAGATAGTCACTGTTGACACACATAGAACATAACTCTGGACAACTCTGTGTGAGACACACATGAACACACAATTTTAATTACATGTTAGTTTTTTAGATAAACTTTATGCATGTGTGTTAAGCCTTCTATATTCTAACAAGGTGTGACGAAACTGTAGAGTAAAATTAGAACTAATTCTTGGACCTGCCAAGGACTTCAGTCAGAGGGACTCAGCTCTAAAACCACTGGGGAGTTTTCTTCTATTCAATGTTCCACCTCATTCTGTGCTACATACTTCCAGATCAGCACTGTGCAAAATATCAGCAACAGAGGCAGAAACATTCAAATATAAACTTGAACGTTGGCCGGTCAGTGGTGGCACATGCCTTTAATCCCAGCACTTGGGAGGCAGAGGCAGGCAGATTTCTGAGTTCGAGGTCAGCCTGGTCTACAGAATGAGTTCCAGGGCAGCCAGGACTACACAGAGAAACCCTGTCTCAAAAAACAAAAACAAACAAAAATAAAATAAAATAAAATAAACTTGGACATCTTGGAACCAAGAGAAGTCACTGGGTGAAAGAAGAGCATTTCCAGATGAAAAATGGGATTGTAAGCTTGAATTTTGGTTAAATAAATACTTCTTTAGTATAAGTCCTAATTTGTGTATGTAAAATTCAAGATTAAATACTCCTGCATTTTTATTTGCTAATTCTGGCAATCCCGAAAGGAGGAACCTATGCTCTATTAAGTCAGAGGGGACCAAGGAAGCCAGAGATGGACAGATTCACAACAAGATCTCAAAGCTAAGAACAAGTTCAAGACCAATATTCACAGACTCTGACATATCTTGGATACTGGCACAGCCTTGTTACACTGAGAAGTCAGTGCCTAGCCCACCCCAGTTCAGGATGAATTAACCCAGTCGGTCCCTCTCATTCATCCAAAGCAGAAGCCCTCTTGCCCTTGGGCCATCTCTTTCTCTCTCCCTCTGTGTTTAAAGTCTCTCTCAGAAAGCTGCATCTATTTGTAAAACTACTAGAGTTCAACTCAGGAAAATCTTGTGGTGTTGAATTCTACTGTTCAATTATTTCTCACTCCTTAAGAAATGTGATGAGGAGGAGGAGAGGACCTGCTGTCCTCTACAATTCTCACGTCCTCACCAATCGATTTCTCTCCTTCACCCTGAGAAAGCATCCCAAGTATGACTGAGACTTGGGTTCAACACTTCCATGATGACTTTCCCAGTGCACATCGGATCCTCCCTTACCCTGCTGGCTTGTTTTACCACTATCCCTTTCATCTCTCATGTCCCCCTCTCACTTGGCACCTCCCTGTGGCTTTTCTCTTTCTTTGAGTTCATACTTTTTGATGCCTTACTAAGAACCCCAATGGAATTAGAAAGTTTTTGTTGGTTCCTATATCCTAACCTAGTATTTGCCAACAAAATTTGCATGAGGATTATCCATAGCCCAGTGCTCTGTCTGCTTGGAAATGGACCAAATCTCTCATACGTGAGCAAAGGAAGATGGATATAGTATATAGCTACTGCTTCTGTGTCCCCTGGTGTGGGGCTTTCATGCTATATACATTCTACAGAGCTAAAATGAGATCGCCTTACTTGTCTTAGCTACTTTTCTCATGACTATAACAAGATACCTTACAACCAGGAGAAGTAAATTTTTTTGAGTCAAGGTCTCAGAGGACATGGTCCATGGTGGCAGAGAAGGCATGGCAGCAGGAGAGGCTCAGTCCTTGTCTTCTGTGGGTCACAGGTCACATCACTACAAAGATCGTGAAGCATGGACAGCCAAGCTTCAATGCTCAAAAACCTGCTCCACAACTCCTCCCTCTAAGCCCCACCTATGATGGCTTCAGTATCTCCCTAGATAGCACCACTAGCTGGCAACAAAGTATTCAAACACTTGAGCCTATGAGGGAAATTCCACAGTGAAGCCATAGCACTTTCTACTTATTCCCCCTGAATCAAAAGGTCCATGAAACCTGTGGTTTTCAATAAGCTCTGTTGTCAGGTCCTTCCCTTTCTCTGCCTTCTTTACCTTTAAGGAAAAGTATCATCTCCCAATGCAATTGCCACAATCTTTTCATGCTCTCTTTTGTCTCAGGCCTTAACCATATGGAGATACTAACCAGACACTTCCACAAACTCAGAGCTACAAAAGCAACTACCCAGTTATGAGACTATCTACTCTTTGTAGACAGTCCCTATCTGATAGCAACATCAGATGGCTTTTCTCTGGGAACATCCAGGCCCCCTCTTGCCACTCTGCATACACTATCCCTCTGTGCAAGCCTTCCACTCTCTGTATCTGGAGTGTGTCTGCCTCCTTTAAATCCAATCCAATTACTTTTGTTTTCTCTGCAAAAACCTTACTTTGATCCCATAGGCATTTGTGGCTCCCTGTGCTCTGTTTACACAAACTTTTGTCTCAGCCTTTCTCATAACACAAGTCTGCTGTCTCCGGGTGACACTCAAAGCACAGTGATCAACTGGTGAGTGCTCAGGGCTATGGTATACCTATCCAGATGGCAGTCTCCACTGAACTTGTCCTCATCCAGAGTAGATGACTCGGGTGACCTCAGAAAAGAAAAAATAGGTGAAGTGAGCAGTTAATCAGCATTTATTCAGCTCAAAGTCTTGCCTTGGGGTGGAAGAGGGGCAGAATTTTTTTTAGTTGTGTGCCCTCAATGTGTATCTTCACCTTGTATTATTCCAGCATCCCTATCTGTAGAATAAGAGAAGTAGCAATCTCCTGGAAAGCATGTTGTGACGGTGAAAGGAGAGTATTTGAGAATCTTTCAAAGAGATTCTGACACACACTGGAATGTTCAGTAAAGGTTGGTGTGAATACTAAGATTGGAGAAAGCAGACAAGCCTGGGATTCCAGGGAGTGTACTTGGTAAAGTCACAGAGAGCCACTTGATCACTCTGTAGAGACAAGAGAAGAAGACACACCAGAGCAACCTTAAGAAGAATAGATGCTGTCTGGACAAGATACTTCCCTCCTGTCTAGCCCTGATGACTAATCAAATACAGACCCGCCATATTAGGGTTTCTATTGCTGTGAAGAGACACCATGACCAAGTCAATTCTTATAAGGTGCAACATTTAATTCAGCCTGGCTTACCGGTTCTGAGGTTCAGTCCATTATCATTATGGTGGCAAGCATAGCAGCATCCAGGCAGGCATGGTGCAGGAGGAGCTGACAGTTCTATAATTTGTGCTATAGGCAAACAGAAGAAGACTAGTTTCCAGGCAGCTAGGAGGAGGGTTGCAAAGCCACAGCGACACACTTCCTCCAACAGGGCCATACCTCCTAACAGTGCCACTCCCTGGGTCAAATATATTCAAAACACAACACGCATTCTCTAGGAGTTCATTGCTGCAGCCCAGAAAATCCCAGACTATGGACAAAAGTGAAAACTTTAAAGAAACAATCTCCATCTTCAACCAGGTTATGAACCTGGGCCTTTGAGGCCTTCTCTGTGATACTCCTCCTGGTAAGAGCTATAGGGTGATGAGAAGTTCCTATTAGGCCTTACACAATCTATCAAGTAATCCACTGTAAAGCAAAATTAACGAAGGACTCTACCAGACAGAAAGATCTTCACTTTTCCCCCTCCTCTCTATCTACATGAAGAAATACAAGACATAGGAGGGCAGAGTTCAGAGCGACTGTGCCTTCATAGCAAGAAGGAAGTTATGCTGGAAAGTTTGTATAGATGGCACTTCTGTGCAACACTTATTTTTTAAAATTTGCATGTATGTGTGGTATTTGTGTATGTATGGGTTCATGTATGTGTGTATATTTATGTGTGTGTATGTGTGTGTGTGCGTGTGTGTGTGTGTGTCTGTGTGTCTGTGTAAGCCATAGACTGCTATTCACTGTCTTCTTCTGTTGTTTTCCATTACATATTTTGAATTAAGGTCTGTCATTGAACTGAAAGTTCCCCATCAAGCTATTCTGGCTAACTGGGGAGAATCTGTGATCCACCTGTTATTCTGGGAATTTCTCTGGGATCTCTGGGATCTCAGACATGTGTCAGCAAGCATAGATTTTACATAGGTGAAGACCTATATAAAATATAGTCAGGTTCTCATACTCACACTAAGCATCTTACCACCTGGACCATCTCTCCAACCCCTGTGAATCCTGCTTCTTTTCCAGATGTTTCTAACACAGGGTAGAGAGTTGTTCTTTGCACTCCAAGTTCAGAAAGACTGACTTGAGTTATCTCAAATAATTCTTTGCTATATGTGCCACTGCCCAGGCTCTCACCCATCTGCATAATCACAAAATGGACAACCCTCAGATCACTATGGAGCCACTCTAGGTATTGCCCTCTACTTACCCTGGCTGTCCCCAGTGTGAGAGGGATCTAGAATATTATCAGAAGACTGAAGGCTTGGCATGCAGCTGTCCCATCCTTTGGGGGTCATGTGGACATAACAGATCCCTGTGTTTGGATGGCTGATAAAATGGCAACTTGTAGAAAACGGATGTGCTCAAGCAAAAGAAAGCTGAAGGCAGTCTTTGATAGCTAGGAAATTAATTAAGAAGAAAAAAATACCAAGTAATTTTTCCTGAGCATGTTTGCGTTGTTTCTGAACATGTTTTTCCTTGTGTTGTGTCAGTGGGTTAATTGCCTTCTGACACTGGGTAACAATCAGACACGTTCACCTGCTAAGATAAAGCAAAGTTAATTGAAGGGAGTTAGTAATGAAAACACTGGACTCTGTCCATGCCAAGTAGCATACAACATTTGAAATTATAGTCAAAGTGACTTTTATATGCTCACATATAATGGTTCTGAGAGCCTGACTTCCAATAAACCAGGCATCAATCATCCAAGACCGTGCCCATCACAAATAGTGCAGGAGTCCATAAAGCACAAATCCCAGCTGCCACCGAAGCTCGGAAATCTATGGAGCTAATCTCTGGAAAACTCATTGCCAATGTCTTCAGCATAGAGGGGAGTCAATTGTTTCTATATTTAACCATAATTCCATGTCTGAATATAAACTCAGATGGCTGAGTGCATTCATTTCTGAAATATGTTTACCCCAAATACACAAATTGTTCAGTCCGCTAAGTCCTTAGCTGATGGAAACACTGCCTGATAAACCATGAAGCCTGGCTGTTTGCTTAATTGGCTGTTGTGTGGTTAGATCCATGCAGATGAAAATGGAGAGTATGCTGGGTTTTCAACACAGTGTCCATCCACAGCATAATTCTCTTAAATTGTGCCCCAGAGCCTCATTCTCTTAAAATTCACCCAATTCTACCAATTTCTAAAGGGCCCTTTGGCTAGCATCTGTCATAAATTCCAGGGAAAAAACTACAGTGACCCCATCAGTGACGAGGCAAATGAGATTCAATTAGTCACTGGCTGCAGCAAGATCTGCTGGCGGAGAGAGTTGCATATATCCGTGAACATCTGTAAATGTCAGTTCAGAGAGGGCAAGTCCTTTCCTGATGACCAAGTGTGCGGCTGTTGACAGACCAGAGTGGTCCTCATACCCACTGACCTCCTGGTGTACTAAACATCTTCAAAATTAAAGGAGGGGTGGCCACAGCTGTAAAGTCAGGGAACTGGCTCTCTGATCACTGTGAGAGCTGAAGACAGAGCAGATGGTAGCCCAGTAAGTGACTTTGGAGGCTTCTCTATGGTTTTCCAACTTCAACAGCACTGAACAACTTGATGTAATCCGTGAACTTCAGACCAGGGAAATCACAATGTCCACAAAGACAGACAGGTTGAAAAGGATGAAATTCCAAAGTAAGGATCTGGGGAAAGAAATAAAATCCATTTTAGAACTTAAAAGCATTTTATGGTATATCTTACACATTCTTGTGTAATGGTTCTTTCTGTACTCTCCAATAAGAATACCTCACAGACTAAAGCTAGTACTAGTGAGGAAGACTTGATTTATAAATATGTGAAACAGGATCTAGGCAAACTGTAGGGTACAGTATCCTGGATGTAGCAAAAGTGAAAAGCAATCTTTTCTACAACAGAAAAATAATCAAAGGTGAAGAAAACTTGTGCCCAACAGGGCCACCCCATGATGCTCCAGTGCATTAGTGATGACTTCCCCAGTGGGTAGAATGAGATTTTCCATGAAGCTGAAACCCTTAGTTCTATAATCAGAGATGAAGTTTAAAAGTGTGAAGAATCAGAAGGCTGCAAATAGTAGGTTCAGGCTCCCTTTGAAATGAGGTATGTTTCTATTCTGCCAGATTAAACATCACAATACATAGACAGACATTAAAATTCTGACAAGATAAATTAATAGGCCAGTAAAATGGTTCTGTGGGTGCCCACTACCAAACCTGATGACCTGAGGTCAATCCCCAGGACTCCCATGGTAAAAGGAGAGAACTAATTCTGAAAGTTGTCCTTTGACATGTGTGCACCATCATACACACACTCACACACACATATATGTATATATAAATTAAAATCCCAGTAATTAATTTGTAGGTTTGACTTAGGGTTCTCATGATCATAGACTTTTGGAGATCTTTCTGATCACATCTGTAATCCTCTAAGTGAGGAAAGTGAGTTTTGGATGGATTTGGGGACTTGGCAATAACAGGTCTCAAAACCCGAGTCTGCACTTGAAGAGAAAGCATGGTGCTATTTCATGGCTAGTTAAGCTGCCTGCCATGCTTTATCTTCAAGTACAGACTCTCGTTAGGATTGCTTCACTGAAACTCTCAGCATGCAAAGAAGTCACCTTGAGGTTAAGTCGGTAGCTACAAATGGCTGCTACAAACCATCTGTCCCATGAAGCATTCATGACTATCTCCAGGAGAAACACCAAGAGCAGTGTTTCCCCTCATTCCTATGCTAAGCTGGCAGGTCATTCAGAGGTAAGTTCTACCCATCTCTGTGTCTTTCTGGGATAACAAATTCACAAACACCTTGTTCCCAAGGTCCCTGAGTCCTCAACTCTCTGGATTCAGAATTGTTTGTTCACCTGCAAAAGACTTCAGGACACCAACTCATAGCATTCTTCTTTTCCAAGTAAAGACATTTTCTAAAAAAGCACACACATTCCATATAAGTATACTTTTGGCCTTCATCAAAAGGAGCTAAGAAACATATAATGACAAAATGCAGCACTCCAAGTTAACCCCGTTCAGAATGCTCCATTGCCCTTCTTTTTAAAATTCACACTGGACCAGTGAAGGCTTTGCCTTGTTTGCCTACAAACAGGACCATAGTCAGGCTTTGGAAACCAAGATCTTACTCCATCAAACAATACCTCGGCCACCACTAACATTTATTCAAAATGTCTAACTACCTTAAAAGGAAGTAGACTTCAAGTAAGATGGTTTAAGAGACTTTTAATGCAAAACTACTTGGAGAGATATGAGCAGAGTCAAGGAGCCCACACACATGCTGAGGTGACAACCTGAGCCAGCCATCTCAGCAGACAGCTGTTGCCACCTTGATCTGAGGGACAGAGGAGAAACTCAAAGGGAGACCTAGGTTCACAGAGAATTGTAGAAAACCTTCTCTGTATAAAAATATAAAACAAACTGAACATCCACAAGGTATCAATGATCAGAAGGAGGAGGAAAGAGAGCCAGACATGGAATTAAAGAGAAGACGAGCAGTTTGGTATAAGCTGGAGCTTCAGAGAGAGTAGGAGACATCTGAAGTGGAAAGATCTGAGTGATGTCTGATGTCAAGTGTGGGTGTAGTCCATGCTAGGATAGCTCCTCTTGACACTTAAAGTTTAACAAAATGATACATATACATAAGTGTCTCCTGCAGAAGGCAGAGGGAACTCACTGAGTTCCATTTGTGGCTTAATGTGAAGCAGAGTTAGATAGCTGTTGTAGAAGCAGAGGCCCTCACATGACTTAGAATCCTGGGGAGTGAGCACTGAGATACATAAGGTAATAAGAGGAGACGAGCTCTCAGGCCACGGGGAATCCTGAAGAAGCCACTGAAATGACTCAAAAGGTTAGGTGAGGGTAAAAGCCAATGCCTTTTAAATCTCAGCAAGGCAGAATGAGGGATCTTACTAAGCACCGGAAGCAAGGGAGGCAGCCCAGAAAGCTGGTAGATGCACGTGCCAGTAGGCAATGTGTCCCCAGTGATTCAGCTTGCTACATCTACAGATTTAAAACCTAAATTTATGGATGGAGATTTCCATGCTGTCTCCAACACGGATACTAGAATTTATAAATCAAAACACTTAACCTGGATGTTTGTCAAAAATGAACCCTAAAGACATAAGTAGAAATGATCAAGAGCAAACAGATGAAGGAACACATAGTTTCCATGACACAAGGCCATGAAAGTACTACAGTGTTTGGACCAGACAGGTGCCATCTTGCCAGTCACAAGACATTGCTCATTCTGTTCACCTTCTCTTCTCAGCAGCAGACTGGGGCCGAGTTGTAGAATCCTGCTAACTGACTCAAGATGTCCTGAATAAATCCATCTCACCTCAGTGTCAGTCTTTGGATATACCAATATTTGAAATCATTTGAGGATCTTTTCAAAGTAATGAGATACAAAGGAAATAGTTCTGTAGAAGACACATCAGTAAGAGTCTGTCTCTGGCATTAATGAATGGATAAAGCCCTTGACATGTGCCTTGACATGTGCCTCAACATCTTCACCCTAAAATAGACAGCTTAAATACTTTGTCTAATAAAAAGAAGATTGCTGGTGTTCTAAATAAGACCACAAATCCTCCGATTTCTTTCCTTTCTACTTTTAATTTACCCATAAGGATAGGTAAGCCCAACACTCAGCCACTCTTCCTTTTGTTGGCCTTAGTGTAGAATTAACTGGCTTGACTATCCTACTTTTCTTTAAGCGATAATCATTTACTATATCTAGGTCAAATGTAACCCAGGAAAATCACACATTCTAGGGATTCAAAATAAAAGTCAAATCTCTACTCTTATAAAACGTCCATCTTACTGAGATGATATATTTCCTCAATAAAAGCCTTTAATCAAGTAATATATAATAATGCCTAAGAGAAGTATGCCGGTTGTAAATTATCAGGTGAAGTAGAAGCATCAGAAAGGTTCCAGAGAGAAAGAGCTCTTGTTGATGCTCCAATAGTGAGTAGGAGGAGTCCAGAAGGTAGGCAGGGCCTGAGGGGACGCAGGCTTTCAAAGGTTGTCCAGTAAGCCAGCAGGTTGTATGTCTGAAAAATGGCGAGTGCTCCTACATGAAGTACCAAGAAAGGAAGGAAATGTGATTGCAGTGGCAAAGAGAATGATGTTCTTACACCATGGGCAGAGGTTGTTTACTATTTATACTATCCATTATTTCTTCACTGAAAGACTCTCACATTTTCAGCTGAAGATCTTGTTCTCTGTTGCCCTTTGTCAGCCTGATGTGGCCTTTAACTAAGGTCAGAAGGGCTCAGTGCTGCTTTGAAAGCCTGTTCCTGGAAACGCTGGTATGTGCTCCTCTGGCATTACTCATCCTACTGGCCAAAAGATGGAAAGAAAGGAAATGCATAAAGCGAAGAAATGATAGAGTTCTCCAGCTAGCCCTGGACCACTCGCCTCTGAGCATAACTCAAACAATAAACATCTATCCTATTGAACTCTATTTTGGGCCTTTTTTTAAAAAACAGCACTGATAACCAATAAAATGAAAGAGTTAGCATTTATCCAATAGCAATGGAAACCATGTGCCAGGAACTTAGAGGAATAACCTATTCAGGCCTGAGTCATGAAGTGGAGAAACTGAAGCAGAAAAGCAAGAATGGAGAGATCTAGACTAGTGATTCTCAGTCTTCCTAATGCTGCAACCCTTCAATATAGTTTTTCATGTTGTGGTGACCCCAACCGTAAAATTATTTGTGTTGCTACTTCAGAACCATAATTTTGATACTGTTATAAATCATAATGTGAATATCTGTTTTTCCATGTTCTTAGGCAACCCCTGTGAAAAAGACCTTCAACCCCCAAAGGATTCATGACCCACAGGTTGAGAACCACTGATCTACACACCATGAGAGGTGTGTCTTCACCAGCTATATACTGAGAAATCCCAAAAAGCACCTCAGTAATCCCCACTGTAGCTCTTAGTGATATTATTTTCATTTAATATATGAGAAATTCCAGGTTTAAATGGGTTAGGCATGCTCAGGCTCTCACAGCTAGTATGGGGCAAAGTTAAATTTATATAAAGTTTATATTTCCCTAAACCCAGTATTCTTCCCCCAGGACAAGCCTTCTCCCTAGGTAAGAGAATCAAGTAACGGAGTGTAGGGGCTCCTCCTGAGGTGGCAGTTCTGTGGCAAACTGCAGCAGATGATATCAAATGCATTATGAGGATGCACTGAGAGGACAATACCAACAGAGAGCCTTGGGAAGCAGAGGAACTACCTTCTCACTTGTTCACCAACCAGGCAGGAATCCAAGCTCTTGTGGAGGGTGATGGGCCGCAACTGACCTGTTCTTGGTTTTGTTGTTTTTTTGGAATTGGATTCAGTATTATTTTTTCTTGTTCTTAAGGCATCTACCCAGTTTGTTTTCACACTTGAAATACCAAATATAGTTCCAAGACACTTGCCGCGAGAGTCCCCTGTGGCCTCCCCCTTTCTTCTGTCTCCACTAGGGTGCCCTGTTTTCTTTCCACATCAAACACTTATCATGTGAAGCTTGAAACCAAATCTATTGGCAGACAATTTCTGAAGCTGGAAGAGTGTTTATCTCTCCCGCAGCTGTCATTAGCGTGGTATTTCATCTTTTGCCTGGATCCATGCTCTGGTATACAACAGCATTGAAAAAGACATTACCCTCTTTGCTCACACGGAGGGTGGATTAACTGAAATTCGTGTTCTAAATAGCATTGCAATATGGAGTTTTAACATTCTTGGTATTGTTTAGCAAAAATCATAGGAAGCAATCAGAGGGAGAACTCAGAAATCCACCTTGCCCATCACGGCAGATGTGCTTGTGTTTTGAAAATCCACTATTATGGCTTGAATAGGAATTATCTGCAAAAGCCTCCTGGTGGAGTGGTCAGTCCTCCAGGTTTCCAGAGGTCCTAGAAATGATAGGAAATTGGGCAATTTGGTGAAAGTAGTTCATTGGACATGTGTCCTTCTGTTGTATCAAGCTCCTTTTGATCTCTCCCTCACCACTCCCTGTTCACTATGAGGCATGTACCCTCTGTCGTAGGCTCCCACCACCATGATATTATCCCTCATCCTGGCTTTAGAAATGACGGAGCCAAGGACTATGATCAGACATGTAAAACAATAACCCCTCCCATACGTGGTTGGTGCTATGTATTTTGTGAGTTCCCCAAAGTCTAAAGCAACCTCCATATTTAGCAACATTACTCTTATCCAATATTTTACAGAATGTGACAAATTTTCCATGTTTATTATATTTTGGCCTCTTAAAAACTGTAAGAAGAAAGTAAGGTAAGAACTATCCCTATTTACCGATGAAAGAGGCATACTCGGTTAGGTCAAGTTTAGGGAATGAGTCTTAGAAGTCAGAGGTCACAACCTCTTCAACATGAACTTTCCTTCCTTTACAACAGACATAAATACACAATGAAGTATGATAATATCAAAAGAAAAAAGCCTCCTGTTCATGGTTGTTTCTGTCTTCATACATTTTTTTCTCTTCCAAGTATCTCACATCATTTTACAAATAAAAGAAACTATCATTTCTAAAGTAAAAGCACCTATGCTCTAGCTAAACTCATGAAAATGAAAAACATTGCCCACATAATAAAAAGGTGACCACCTAATTCCTAGTCTAGAACTTCTCCTCTTGATTTACAGGGAAAAAACTTTAGCCCCTGGCCATGGGCTAGTAGAGCAGTAGAGGTAGAGTAGAAGTGAAATTCAGAAGCCAAATGCCAACTTCTTAGCATATCATTTCAGGAACGCCATACATGGGGGCAGGGGGTGTGCGCACACACGCACACACACCCCACACACACACTTCAGTTCCTTTAATACTGTCAGGCTCTAGAAGCGAGGCTTACTGTCCCTACCCCTAGGCACATCAGCAGTGAAGTCACTGACACACTCTTAGCACACAGTGCTGACACCATCCAGGACCTCCTCAGTAGCACAGTGTCTTACCATTAGATTCCTACTGTATAGGATACCAGCTGCTCATCAAATGTTTGTGAGCTGTAAGTAACTTGGATGGAAACTGTGACACTAACAGTATTCATCCAGAGACTGACACACTTGAAATCATTCTCATACAAATATCTGACTCTAGCAGCATACCTAAGATATCCATCAATATAGCAGCAAGGCCTCTGCTACTGCCTCACGGTACCCCTGGGTCTCTCCATCCCTCCTTGCCTTCATCTTTGGCACCATGAACTCCTTGTGTATTTCTAAACACATCTTCCCTTCTCTCCTTTCCTTCCTCTGCCCCACTCTCCTCTTCCTTATCTTTCTTCCCCTCCCCATCTCTCTCAAATCCAAAAACCTCTACACAATTTTTCTCATGAATTATCTAAGAAGTAAACATATGTTACTTACAAAGTTGTAGATGTTTATTGCAAAAGTGTAAGTCAGGAAAAAAATAAATCATTATGAATTGAATAGAAGTTAATCAGTATATACTAAGTTACGCAATAAGTGATACAATCTTGTACTATGTTGTACAATAGAATGACTATGAACAATAATAACGATGTCTTGTATATATTTTGAAAAGCTAGAAAAAAAAGATTTTTGTGTTTGTTATATTTAAAAATGTCATACAATTTATTTTGATAGCATTATGTCCCCTCCCCCAACTCCTCCCAGACCTTCTCCACCTCCCTCCCCATTCAACTTCATTCTCC
This sequence comes from Mastomys coucha, assembly GCF_008632895.1. Classification (NCBI taxonomy): domain Eukaryota; kingdom Metazoa; phylum Chordata; class Mammalia; order Rodentia; family Muridae; genus Mastomys; species Mastomys coucha. The sequence continues at coordinate 18,085,459 of NW_022196898.1, forward strand.
CCTCAAAAAAATGAATATTAAAACAAGTAAGTAATAGCAAAAATAACAAAACAAAAATCTCACAAACTCCACAAAGTCCATTTTGTATTGGCCAACTCCTGGGCAGTGGCTTACCCTGCAATATGGTTCATATTCCCAAAAAAGAAAGAATCTTAAGTTTCTCTCTTATTCACAAGTGATGTCTGAAGGGACAGAAAGAACATTGTACTGTGCACATAAAAATCAATATAAATATTATGTACTCACTTTTAATACTTTAAAAATTCCTCAGGAATATTCTTAATAGAAATGATTAACATTACTATTAGATTGAAAGCTCTATAAGTATTAAAAATATACTGCTAAAATTTACAATCTAAAAATTAGTGAATATATATACTATTCTTAAGTTATTTCATTAAGAAAAACCTGGTCCAAGGAAACTCCACTTTGCATAAATAATGAACATAGGAGAAAAACTGTGTCCAAAGCTTTAATAATTTTTAAAATAACTTATCAGTGACAAAAATGAATACTGACATAAGATTTAAGTGAAAAGAATTGATCTTGGTGAAGAAAATTTGAGTAAAATAAAAAATAAAATGGAACGAAATTACAAATCATTAAACACAGTCTACTGAAAATTAATCAGGAAGTTGAGATGGCCTAAAGGTCTTAATCCAGAAAGCACTTTATGTTGGTGCGATTTTAGCTGCAATGATTATACTAAAAATGTCCTCAGAGTTAGACTATTGAGATCAAGGCAATAAATATTAAAAAATCTTCCTCAGGGATATTGAATATCAGATACCTATGAATTTTCTCAGCTAGGTTTTCTCAGCTAGGCGAGTCTACTCTCTGGACCTAAGTTCTTACCTCATTCAGATGCATGGCTGTTTTCCCTGTGTTAGTTTATTTATTTGATTAAATGAGGTGACTATTGAATTTCCTAACTTTTTCAAAACCAAATTTCAAGTCAGTATAAATTTAAAGAGATCAGAAATAAAACTCCCTTTTGGACAGAGATGAAGACAAGGATAATTAACCACATAAACAACATTGCTGAAGCTAAGAAAACACTTTATCACTTTGATAAATAACAAAGCTATGAATTTGCTTTATAAATTGAGACCAACATCTGCATGTTTCACTTCTGAGATTCTCTAAGACAAAATGGAATTTACTGTTGGATGAATCTATGTCAAAAGTGGAGCACATGGTAAAGACATCAAAATTGGACTTTTTATTTATGTATTTTGATTTTTTTGTATTTTATGCTACCTTTAAAATAAAAACCTTTAAGTCCTATTTCATGTTGACCTGCACTATTCATTCAAAACGATCACAAAAATACAAAAGACATGAAGGCAGACTGAAAACAGTTATTAATCAGATGATCAGATAGAAATGGGTAACTAAATAATCAATAGATTGATGAATTTATTTTGTGCTTGATATAATTATTGTCCTTATTTTTTCAAACTGTAATGTCATACCAAGTAAAGGACTGAACAAAAATAAAGAGATTTCATACAAAATTATGAAATAGTAACAGCTCAAAGGCTACTGGGACAATGTTCCTCTGCAGATTGTAATCACTGTGGTCTCTAGATAATGGTGGTGGTGGTGGTGGTGGTGGTGGTGGTGGTGGTGGGACAATGATGATGTATATAGATGATAATAATGACTGCTAACCCTGAGCTGCTCACCATTTCAATATATTTATACTAAATTTTTTCTAAGTCCCTGTGGGAAAGATGTCATCATTATCTTCATCTCACAGGTGAGGAATCATACCCTCAGAGAGATCATATAACTTTCACAAGTTTATATATGTATCATATGTTAGACCTAGAGTTTTAGTAAAGGAAATGAGGAGTCAGAATTTGTGAAGTTCAGCATTCTCAGATTCTTATGCATCTTTTGATAAAGAGGAATACATACAAAATATTTAAGTTTCCTTTGCTCAATAATTGAGAGTCTGAGGCATGAGCCTTCTATTTGGTGTGGAAGGCAGATCTCTCCAACTGCAATGCATGAGTTCTTTGACCAGATTTACAGAGGTCCTTTGCAATGCAGAATTTCATTTTCTCTTACATAAGTTTTCTTCTCATAACCAACTTCAGTTAAATTGTTGTTCAGACTTGAGTGCCCCTTAAGAATTCTGAGCGAATATTCTTCTTTGGGTTTTATCATTCTGTTTTGGGGCTGCTTTATTTCTTTAAACCTAACCACAGTGATGTTATGTTTCTCACTTGCATTTTGGGAAGATCAGGTAAGGGAATCAATATAAAAATGCCAGCACATTCCATTGTATTTCCTTCACCCTACCTCCTCCCAGCCCAGCCCTCCACAGTTCTGAGGACACTTTGACAATAACAAGTTCACAAAGGCTCTTGTGTAGTTTAAAACTATTGGGTTTCACTGAAGGTGAAGAGAAAGCTTGAAATTAAAATAACTTTCATTTCCGGTGAGTTTCTGGGAAAGCTGTTCACTTAAACTAAAATTATGTTGGATTACTTTCATAGATATTTAATAGAAGGCTGATGCTACTTGTGGGCACTGTGGTGGCTCCAGGAGACACAGTAACACAAGGAATAGCAGACGCTACCCTCCAGGGCTTTGTGGAACAGTCAAGAGCTGCAGACTGGAAGACAGACATGAGAAATGAAATGTGCCATTGCTATAATGGTGGGTGCACCAAGGGCCTACAGACACAGGCGAATGCCTTCATGGGAAGTTAGAAAAGTTTCATCAGAGGTAACTCTCTGACTGAGTCTCCAAGGAAAAGGTTCTAGGGCAGGCCAAGGAAATGAGGATGTTCTAGGTAGAGGGCCATTGGTCTTTAAACTTTAAACTTTAGAATTTTAGACTTAAACCACGGAGCCTGGGAGCTGAAGAGATGGCTCAATGGGGAAAGTGCTTGTCCTGTGTGATGGTTAGTGTCAGCTGTCAACTTGGCACAATCTAGAATCACATGGGAGTTGGGCCTCTGGACATATGTGTGGTAGATTATCTTTATGATGCTATTTGTGGTGGGAAGACCTGTGCAATGTGGGTAGCGCCATTCACTAAGTGGACAGGCCAAGTGGACGGGATGTGGGGATGCATCCTGGACTAAGAAGAGAGACTAAGAACGTGAAGTCAGCACTGCTATGTTTTTTCTGCTCTGACTGATGCAATATGACCAGCTTCTTCAAGCTCCTGATGCCTTGACTCCCCCAACATGATGAACCATGACCTAAAGCTATGAGCTAAAAGAAACGCTTTCCCCCTTAGACTGATTATTGCCATAGTATTTTATCACAACTTGAAAGGAAACTAAGGCCCCTTGCCAACTTGAGGGTCTGAGTCTGGATCCCCAGTTCCCAAGTAAAAACCAGGCCTGGCAGATCTCATTTGCAGCCTGGGCACTCCTGTGGGGCAGAGAGAGGAGATGAAGGTGCTCTTGAGCTCCTTGGCCCGCTAGTCTAGATGAATCAATGAGCTCAGGGCTCATTGAAAGTACTGACTGATAAAATTAGATTCAGTGAGATTAAGGAGGAAAGGGGAAAGCTACTTAGGGATGGAACTTAGAGAGCATCTATGTCAGATTTGCGCTGGCAGATGCTCACAGTGGCCAAAGACTGGCCAGGAAGCTAAGAACAGGGGCTGTTGCATTTGAACAGGTAAATTAAATTGAGGGGGCTGGCCTCTCTGACATCTTTATAGGAGATAGAAAAGCACAGCTCCTCTGGATTGTGAACCCCATTAACTTGAATCAGGTGAGCCTCATTACTCTCAGCAATGTGTGCTCAAACTGCCCAGCCTAAACAGCATGTACATAGATAATGCCCCGATGAGAGAAAGGAGTGGATGTGACAGACATGGATGGAATGTAAACAATGCAAAAAGCTAAGTATAGGAAGACTCCCGGTTTTCACTCAGGGTCAATCTGTGATTTCCCAAAAAGAAAGTGTGATAAAAATAGATTTGAAAAAAAAAAAAAACCAACAACAACAACATAGAATCATATCAAAAGGAATCCTTATGAACACAAACCAGAGAACCAAAGCACAGCTGTCTCCACAATGAGGCCTCCTGATGATCGGTACACAGACCACTAAAACTCCCCTCTGTACCATGCACAGCTGCCTCATAGTTCAGGCCTCTGTCAGGGGCCTGGGTCCCATCACACCTTCATCAAACCTGCTCCTCTGCTCCCAGCCTTCCTGTTGGGAATAAAGAGGTACAGAAGAGAAGTCCTCAAGGCCAACTACAGTGCCACTTTGCCCAGAGCTGACCTAGAATGCTACAAGCCAGGACTGAGGCTTTAAACTCCTAGAACGTTCAGGATTTCCAGCACCTTCTCTTCTACCCCAATCATCCTCTGGGAAAGTAGGAATGACGTCAGGAGGGAGGAGCCCATCAGCTATATGAGGGTTGGTTGGGGGATTGTGAGGAACTCCAGGACTAAACATGGTGCCATATAGGAAGCTAGTTACTCAGGAAGTGTTAGTCATTAGTTTATGAAGATGGTGGTGAAAACAGCAATACCTCCTGTAGCTGACATAGCAGTTAGGATGGGCTATACCATGATAAGAACATGAATCTCAGAGGCCTTTGGTTTGTTTTTTTTCCTTCATGCTGAGTGTCTCTGATGTGATGGACAGGACACTGTCTCTACTACAACACTGACCCCACTTCTGGATTCATATGCATAAAGAAGCCAACATTAACTGCCAACCAAAGAGTGAGCACTGGCCAGATCTAGGTGTCCCTGTACATATGTAGCAGAAGAGCAGCTTGATCTTCATGCGCATCTCCTAACAACTGGAGTTTAGGCTGTTCTTAAAGCCGCTATACATCTCATTCCCCTGACTGGGCTGCCTTGTCTGGCTTCAGTTGGAAACGATGTACCTAGTACTGCAGAGACTTGATGAGTCAGGGTTGGGTGATACCTAGAGGGGGGCCTCTACCATTTCAGAGAAAAAGAGAAGAACTGGAGAGAAGTTGTGGGATGGAGGGATGAGAGGAGAGGGAGGCAGAGACTTGATGAGTCAGGGTTGGGTGATACCTAGAGGGGGGCCTCTACCATTTCAGAGAAAAAGAGAAGAACTGGAGAGGAGTTGTGGGATGGAGGGATGAGAGGAGAGGGAGGCAGGATATGGGGATGAAAAGTGAAATAAGTAAACAAATAAATAAATAAATAAATAAATAAATAAATAAATAAATAGGTGGAGGAGGGGGAGAAGAAGCCAAGATTGTGAGGCATCCATCAGAGAAGACCACTCAGGCATGGATTCAAGCCAATAGATAGTCTTTATTAGCAGCTGGTGACTACACTCAGTGTTCGAAGCCCAGTCCAGTCTCAGGCCTTTGTCAAACTGGGCTTTTTAAAAACAAAAGCACATCCAGACACACCTCAGTTTGGAAAGACAGCCAGAAGCAGAACTACAAAAGCCAAAAAGCAAAGTTAATACATTTAGGAACTTTCCCAAACTACGGCCTTTGATGTATTAGGTCTTTCTGGTGCTATCTACACTCTGGGTTCCAAAGCCTGAACGGTAATTCCATCATGGCGTCAGTTGTGCTAAGGTCTGGAGACCTATTACAACACCTATATAAAGGTGGGAGGGAGATTTTGGGTAGCATTATGAGAAACTGAAAGAGGTATTGAAGGAATATGATTTTTTTTCTGAAAAGACAACTTAGCATTTTGGGTCAGCATATCATGAATAAGTCGTGAATTCAGAATTAACTTCTTAGAAATAACAACTATACTCAGTTCAATGGATGGCTGTGAGCCTCTACTTCTGTATTAGTCAGGTATTATCAGAACCTATCAAGAGATAGCTATATCAGGCTGGCTTGTCCTTCCTTCAGTCTCTGTTCCATAGTTAGTCTCTGCAACTCCTTCCATGGGTATTTTGTTCCTCCTTTTAAGAAGGAATGAAGTATCCACACTTTGGTCTTCCTTCTTCTTGAGTTTCTTGTGGTTTGTGGATTGTACTTTGTGTATTCTGATCTTCTGGGATAATATCCACTTATCAGAGAGTCCATACCATATGTGTTCTTTTGTGATTGGATTACCTCACTCAGGATGATAATCTCCAGATCCATCCATTTCCCCAATGAAGGAGCTAGAGAAAGGACCCAAGGAGCTGAAGGGGTTTGCAGCCCCTTAGGACGAACAACAATATGAGCTAACTAGTACCCTCAGAGCTCCCAGGGACTAAAACTCCAACCAAAGAGTACGCATGGTGGGACTAATGGCTCCAGCAATATATGCATGGTAGAGAATGGCCAAGTTGGTCGTCAATGGGAGGAGAGTCCCTTGGCCCTGTGAAGGTTCTATGCCCCAGTTTAGGGGAATGCCAGGGCCAGTAAGCAGGAGAGGGTGGGGTGGCGAGCAGGGGGAGGGGCAGGAGGGAGGGAGCAGGGGTTCATGTTGTTTTTTGTTTGGGGGGGGATTGGAGGGGAATTGGGAAAGGAGATATCATATGACATATAAATACAGAAAATATCTAATAAAAAAATTAAAAAAAAATAACAACTATAGGGCCAAGGAGATGGTTCAGAGTAAAAGCATTATGCATATTCAAATCCTCAGCAACCACATAAAAGCTAGGAATATATATATGTATATATACATATACATATATATACATATGTATATATATACATGCACATATGTATATATATGTATATATACATATGTATATATACATACATATGTATATATATGTATGTATGTGTGTGTGTATATATGTATATATACATACATATATATATATGCCAGTAACCCAGTGCTGTGCAGAGGTACTAAGACATGAGGAACACTTGGGTTTTCTGGCTGGCAGCTTCATTCCAGATTTAGTGACAGATGCTGCCTCAAGGGAATAAGGCAGGGAGTGATAAGCAAGGCTCTCATTTCATGAGTCCTGCTTAAACTAAGGGTTCTGGAACTTCTGTAAGAGTCTTATTGACACTTCCCAGAAGCCACATGGTGAAGCTGTCCACCCTCTGATTGGTCATATAAATCACATCATCTCTCTTCAATTTCCTTCCTGTCTGTCCTTTCTCAGTATTCCTTAGCCAAGCTAAGAGCCCTTTCAGCAGCTTTCAAGGTGCCTTTCAGTAAGATCTGCATCTACTTAGGGGTGGTAGGCTGGCTATAAACTTACATCAGGTCAACTGTGGACATCTCTTCAATTAAAAAAAGAAAACACAGAAGCCAGAGTCCCCATCACTATTTATCTCTTGATTAAAAGCGTGGGAATACCTTTCTTCTTTTTCAATAGAAAATAAAGGTCAATAACAGTGCCTGGCTATAGCATTCCCATAGCCTGATTTATAAATATCTCTCAAAATGTCTGGAGAGAAAGAGACACCCTCATTGAGACTAGCCCTTGCCTCTTTGTTACCCTGCATGCTGGGCTGCTGACTTGCACGCCTGACAACCTTCATATCTGGGCCAATTTGAAGCTCTGCCCTTGGTTTCTCCCTCTGCTCTAAAAAGAGGGGAACTAGCAGAGCTCAAGACAGAAGCCGTACAGAGTTGCCAATGACAGCTAAGCTCTGTCCTCCCCACCAGCCAGCGTCCACCCGAGTCTTGGCACTCCTCTTTCGAGGAAAACCATCTCTCGTCCCCATAAAGGGATATCCTTTGGCTGCAGCCAAACCAAGTCTGCAGCTTGCTTTGCCCTTTTTATTTGCCAAGAATTTATTGGAGCCCATAAAACAAATTTCTATAGCTGGGGAAACCGTGCCCTTTCTGTTTGTTGTTACTGTTGTTTTTAATCTAGGCAGCCGTCCAGAAGTCTGCTGCATGAGTGAACCGCTAGCCTCTGCTTTCTAGCTTTATTTGGCCTGCAGAAAGCAAACAAATGGCAGTGCTTTGTGCAACATTATATAGTCAAGGTTCTTAACCTACGGTGTTTGCTTTATCATGGTCAAAATGAAATCCTAAGAAGGAGAGCTAAAACGTAAAACCAGTGATGTATACAGCTGTTCTTTGTCAGGTAGTAAAAACATTAACAAGGGCAAATTTATCTTCATAGCCATGCTGTGGCTGGGTAAATGGACGATGTGTTTGTCCCAACTTATGGATGGCAGTACTGACACAGGTCAGAGCCCATCCTGTTCTAAGATCATACACTGGGCAATCACAAATCAGCAAGGAGTGGGTGAGCCAGTACCTGTGTCCTGGAGGCAGAGCCCTTTACCCTCCACGCCGGCTCCCTGCCTACAGAGTAGCACAGATTCGTCTACTTTTGTGCCATAATACACTACGTGAAAGCAACTATAAAAAGTGTGACAATGCCTTGTTAATTTTACAACTATCAAAATTTCTTCTGGATGCTATTGCAGGAGATGCTGGGCAAACACATTATCATAGAAGAAGTGGGCAATGAAGAAGGAAAAAGAAATAGCATTTTAGAACTACACTGCTAGTGCAGAATTACTTCTTAGCATATAGGGCATCCTTTGAAGATTTAACTCATCTGTAACAATGACACACATGCACCCAGTCTCAACAGAGAAGGATATTAGGCAGTGGCAACTATCAGAGATTTGGATATCGAGAAAGATGCAAAGAAAAGATTACATACTTGTTCTATTTCTCCCTTCATTGCCTCAGCTCACCAAAGAAGTTGGCCCGGTGATTCCTGAGAAATAGTCCATCTGGCAGGACATTTTTGTGGACGATCCAATAGAGGCAGGCCCACAATGGTAACTGCATCCCTCACATGACCAGCATAATTCTAGGTGCTTTCTCTGTGGCCATTGCTCTGTGGTGGCTGTGTGCAGCTTACTAAGTGCCAAGATTAACAGTCTATGTCAGGTAAGCGACAAGACCAGGAAACAGAATGAGAGCACCTTTTTCTCTCTGATCTACAAATTCTATTTTAAATTAAAACAAAAATCAAAAGTTCTTATCCTGGAATTTCTTAACCTGACTGTTGCAAAATGGCTCTGGCAATCAGATCACACCTGAAAACTTCTATTTTCTGCGATTTGCACAGATACTTGGCCATGTAAAACCTATCCCATTGTGCTGTGCTTTGATAAGTAAGCAAATGCTTGACAGCTTTCTGGCATCTGAGTCATCTCAGTTACCCTTGTGGGGGGAAAAAAAACCACAGGCAAGCCAAGTGATGAGAAGCACTAGGAGATGTGGTGTCATTTTTCCATAGACAGGTATGTCCAGGTTGTCAGCTGAAACCCTGCAGGTTCATTGAATAGAGAAAGTTGGGAAGATTGAGAACATGGTAACAAGAGAGAAAAAGGATTAATTATACATGTTCCCAAACACACCACCTGTCCACCCAAACGCACTGTGAATTCAGTAAGGGGAGTGAATGTGACAGTCTCCGACACTCAAGACTGCTTCCTTTTGGCAGTCAGGTTTCTAAGGGGCAAAAATGTTATTCACATGTACTGAGCTCTCTTAATCCTTGTGCATGATGAGGGCACCTTTCAACGAAACTCAAATGTATTGCCCACTTTTCATGCTATTCATTGATACCTCTAGTATTTAGAGTAAAGCCAACTTGGTGGAAACACTGTGCCCTGCCCCCAAGGAGGATGCTAATCAACTTCCAGTGAAACAATGAGCATTTGCTTCTTTTGTAAAAGGCTATTTATGTCTCAGAAGTGTGCTTACGTGTGTCTATGTGCACGTTTGGGGGATAAGATGAATAAGAACAGCTGTCTCCCAGATGCAAGGCCCTCTGCATGGCCTCTGACCTCTTCTTTCATCACAGCAACATCCTATTTTGTCACAGAAGTGAAGAACAGCTCCAGGGATTCCCAAGGTGACTCTAAAGAAGCTGTTTCTGATCAGTTGTCTCAGATGCCAGGTGTGCCTCCCAGTCAGGCAGGGAGCCAACCAAAGCACATGGGCAGATACAGAGCTCACCAGAAACTAATGCAACCACATGAATTACAAGTCCAGGACAGCGAAGTTGAGACATCTGCCACTCCAGGACATTCCCATTCGGGTTAGAGGGCTCTGCCAGTTTCAGTCTGGCACAGCTATATAAACAAACCCTGTTTGTATGCATTGGAGAGACTCAGTCTGAAGGAAATGTTGGGTGTCTGAGGTGTTTTGTAGAACCTGAACTTAGTTCTATCTGGCAGGGTAAGATATCAGGCTTACAGTATAATTAAAGTTCTTTTTACCCCTAAATCTGAGAGGCCATTACAATTGCAGAAATTTTCATGACTGAAGCTTCAAAAAATATTGACTTATATATGTGTTCCCATCTTTTTCATCAATAATTCCAATATAAAATGTACTTTGTAAAGAATAATTCCACATGGTAGAAATGCATGTGCATGGTGTATAAATCCATGTAGTATGTTACTTGTACATATACATACATTCAAAGATGTTCACTATAGTCTTTCTTATATAATTGTCAATGGTCAAAATGTTTGTGATTAGAAAAATATTGAATCATTATTGACTCATTTGAGCAATCCTTAAGTTTTATAAACAATGCACTTAAAACTGCCATACACTTTTTTGAAAATTACTTTACATTTTCATTAGTATTATTTAATTCACATACAAATAATAGGTTTCATTGTGGCACTTTCATCTATACATTGCTTTTGTTGATTCTTCACTTCCCCTCTCCTGTCCCTACCCCTGCTCCTTTGTCATATCCCCTTCCCCCTCCAATTGCTCCTATTCAGTAGAAAAATCTCAATCTAGCATATGACTGTTCTGACAAGGGATCACATCCAAAGACCGAGGTCTGTGTGAACAGGCTGCAGTGATACAACTTAATCCCTCTGGCTGAAATACAGACATGCCCTTATTCTCACCTTTAATCCCAAACAATGAAGGTAAAGTTTGTAGAAGGAAGCAGCCATGTTTGAAAGTGATGTCCAGCTGGGCGGTGGTGGCGCACGCCTTTAATCCCAGCACTTGGG
>NW_022196898.1:18096373-18113391 GCF_008632895.1 Mastomys coucha
AAAGTGATGTCTAATTGAGGGGCAGACAATGTGACAAATCTGAGAAAGATTTGACAGAATGGAGATAGGGTGCACAGGAAAGAGAAGCTGTTTAAGCACGGTGAAAGGAGACATCCAGTCAGTTGGGAATCAGTCCAGTGAGTGCAGAACAGGGAAACTGAGGTGTCTGTGAGTTCACACAGCTCAGTGCAGATGAGCAGAGGCAGTTGAAGTCGGATAAAAAGAAGAATATTAGAACAAATTACCAGTTAATTTGATGCTAAACAGAGCAACTCAGTGAGAGAGAAAATGAGAGAAGCCAGCTTGAATCAGTCAGCTTAGAGAGGAAATTGAGGCAGAACAGCTGAGTTGAACCAGCCAGCCAGAGTTCAGAAAAAACTAGAAAGGGTGAGCTTATTCAGCAGTAAGCCACCTAGAGACAATGGCATATGGTGAGTAAAACTTACTTGTACATATTCTACCGGCATGCCACATGCATTCCATTGTCCCTTCCGCTCCTCCCCACCAAGACCTCTTCCCAGCTGCTCATCATCCTCTTTCTAGTTTCATGACTCCCATAACCCCCAAGACATATGTACACATATGTAAAAACTAAAATCCACCCTCTGCATATGAGAGAAAACTTGGAGTACTGTTGCTCTGAGTTGCTTTGCTTAATATAACCACTGCCAGTTCCACACATTTTTTGCCAAGTCTCTTAATTCCAGTCTCCTTTATGACTGAATAAAGGTCCATGGTGTGTGCATATCAGAGTTTCTTTATCTTTCCATTTACTTATAGAAATTAGACTGGTTCTACTTCTTAGCTATTGAGAATAGTCCTTCGATAAACATGGATATGCAAGAATCTTTGTGGTAGGACTGAGAACCCCTATGTAAATACTCAGAAGTTGTAAGTCTGGGTCATACGGTGTTTTTATTTTTAACTAATTATTAATTTGTTTGTTTACATCCCAAATGTTGCTTCCCAGTCCCCTGTCACAAAATTCCTCCCTCATCTCCCTTTCCCCTTCATCTCTGAGTGGGCAACCTCCCATATCCATCCCTACCCTCCTGGTGTATCAAGTCTCTGCAGGACTAAGCGCATCTTCTACCACTGAGGCAAGACAAGACATCCCTCTGCTACATATTTGTCAAGGGCCTCAGACAAACCTGTGTATGTAAGCTTTTTGGTTGGTGGCTCAGTCTCTGAAAGCTCTCAAGAATTCAGGTTAGTTGTTACTGTTGGTCTTTCTGTGTGGTTGCGATCTCCTTCAGTGCCTTCAATCCTTCCCCTAACTCTTCCATAGGGGTTCCCTACCTTTGTTCAGTGTTTGCCTGTGGGTATCTGCATCTGTTTCAGTCAGCTGCTGGGTAGAACCTCTTAGAGGCCAACTATGCTAGGCCCCTGTCTGCAAGTACACCTAGCATCATTAATAGTGTGAGAGATTGGCACCTGCCTATGGGATGGGTCTCAGAATGGTCCAGCCATGGTCAACCATTCCTTCAGTCTCTGCTCATCTTCGTCCCCTGTATTTTTTTTTAGACAGGACCAATTTTGCATCAAAAGTTTTGTAGTTGCCTTGGTGTCCCTGTCAATTCACTGGAGGTTCTGTCTGGCTACTGGTGGAGGTCTCTTCAGGTTCCATCACTCAACTGTTGAACATTTCTGCTAAGGTCACCTGTGTTTTTATTTTATTTGATCATTTGCTTGTTTTCTGTACAGTCCAGATAACAAGCTATGATAGTTATGCTTTTGGTTTTGAATAGGTGTGTTTATCAAGTACATAGCAAGCAAAAGTAAAATAATAAATAAGTGGCAAGTAACTAAATAGCTACATGGCACCGCATCGCCAGGTTGGGAACTTAAAGCATCCAACAGAAATGGCCTGAGAAGGCCTCCTAAAACAATTAGCTAGAACTTTCCGTCTCTGGTTACAAGCAGAGCAGAGTGTTCCCTCAGGTGGGGCTTCCGAAAATGAAAGAACAAATGGCAACAGCTATGTGTTCATCATCAGACTGGTACTCTCAAGGCCCAACAGAAACCACCCGGGGAGCTAGAGAGGGCAGCTGGGCTCCCAGTTGGACTCCCTAAGGATGAGCCTCCCATTGCTGACTTCAGCTTCTTTCCCACTATAGATGGTTTTACATCATGAGACAAACAGTACTTTATTCTCTGTGGGAAATAGTTTGACCTCTTTTAGAAATGCTTTCTGTTCTAGCTGTTCTAAAGGACATGATGTTTTCACCCTTGCTTTATTATCTGACCTCCCTGCCACAGAGATAGGGGAACAAAGTCAACTTCAGGTATGCGACCTTGAAGGGCTTTTTGTGACAAATATGCTACAGTCCGAAACAGGGGATGCCTATAACACTCTACTTCTAGAACCAGCTCCCTAGTGAGTTCAGATAACTCGTGACCATTCACCAATACAAGAGGCACTACAAGCTTGTTTGTTTTGTGATCCTGGACATTGGACCAAGGCAATCACTAGGCAAGCACTCTGTCTTTGAGCTATAGCCCAAGTCCTATTATTTCCATAGTGGTTGCACCAGTTTTTATTGGCGTCAACAAGGAATAAAGATTCCTCTTTCCTACATCGTCACCAGCTTTGTATGTCATTTGTTTTCTTGATGTTCATCATAATGATAGCTATAATAGAATCTCAGAGCAGATTTAATGTTTTGGCTGATGTCTAAGTATCTAGAATGCTTAAAATATTTATTTTCTATTTGTGTTTTTTTCTCTTGAAAATTATATCTGGTTTATTGACCCATTTATTGATTAGAAGATTTGCTTTTAGGTGTTTAATTTTTCTAGGTCTTTATGTATCCTGAATATTAAACCTCTGGCAAAGTTTCTTTCCATTAGGTAGTCAAGTTTGCTACTTCTTGTAATAGATGGTTTCACTGAGCAGGGCCTTTTAATATCATGTAATCCTGTTTCTAAACCCTTGGGCTCTTTCTGGTGCTCTTCAGAAAGTTCTCACCTGTGCCTGTATCTTCAAGGGCTTTCCTTGGGGTTTTATATTAAGGTCTTTGATCCATGTTAAATTGATTTTTCTGTGTAAAGTGAGAAATGTGTATCTAATCTCATTCTTCTACATGTGGATACCAGGGTTTTCCAGCACCATTTATTGAAAAACTGTCTTTTGTCTGGTGTATGCTTTTGACACATTTGTCAAACTTTAGAGGGGATTTATTAGTGAGTCCTATATTTTTTCTTTCTGTTCTTTGACAGTCATTGCTGTGTATACTCAGTTCTCCCACCCTGCTGTTTCTCTCACTCTCCCCAGTTCTCCTGCTACCAGGCCTTTTCCTACTTTGCTGTCTTTCTGTGTCTCCCCCCCCCCCCAGCCACCATCAAGTTTAAACTATGGTTGCTTGCATGATCATGAAGGGGGATATTATTTACTAAAACATGGGTAATATGTCAGTGGATACACCATAGAAGAAACCATACCTTCTCCCCATCATCCATTAACTGCAGACTGTCTCCCCATGAGGGGTAGGACCTGGTGGTCCTTGACCCATGTATGATGAAATGGTGGTGGGCCCAACCTTGTGCAGTAATCCATGCTATGGCCATATCATGTCTAAAACACACTATTCCTCGATACTCCTACCCAACTTCTGGTTCTTATGTTCTTTACATCACCTCTTCCGTGATGTTTTCTAAGTGTTGGGGAAGCTGACATAGATGAGCTGTTTGTGACAGAGATGCAGTCTCTATTCTATTCCGCTGATCTACATGTCTCTTTTAGTACTACTGCCATACTGTTCTTATCACTATGGTATATAGTTGAAGCAAAGTATTGTGGTGTCTCCAGCTCTGTTCTTTCTGCCGACTATGACTTTGGTTATTTGGAGTTTTTGTGTTTCCTTGTCCATTTTTTTTTTGTTTTTGTTTTTGTTTTTGTTTTTGTTTTTTTAAGACAGGGATTTTCTGTATATCCCTGGCTGTCCTGGAACTCACTCTGTAGACCAGGCTGGCCTCGAACTCAGAAATCCACCTGCCTCTACCTCCCAAGTGCTGGGACTAAAGGCGTGTGCAACCATCACCCGGCACCTTGTCTATTTTTTTAAACCATTTTTATTTTCCTAGTCTGTGAAGGCTAACATTGGAATTTTTATGGTTATTGGGTTGAATCCATAACCCACCTTTGGCTAGTACAGCTATTTTCACAATATTGATTCTGGTGACTCATAAATATAAAAGCCTTTTCACTTTCTACTGTTTTCTTAAATATCTTCCTTCAGTGTCGTTTTGTGTTGTGTTTGGAGACAGGGTTTTTCTGTATAGCCCTGGCTGTTCAACCTCACACATGTGCTTGCCTCTGTATCCCCAGTGCTGGGATCAAAGGTGTGCACTACCACACCCTGCTTTCTTCAGTGCCCTCAGGTCGACACGGTAGGTTGTTTTTATCTCCTTGGTTATGCTCATCCCTAGCTAGTTTTAAGCTCTGATAAGAGGAATATTTTTCCTACTTTCTTGACAAGATTCTTATTAGTATATGGGAAAGGTATTAATTTTTGTGTGTTGATTTTATACCATTCCAAATTGCCAAAAGTGTTCATCAGATCTCCCACTCTGGTAGAGGGATCAGGCTCTTCTTAAGTATTATTTGTCAGCAACTAGAAATGGTTTGCGTACTTCACAACTTATTTGCATCCCTTTTCTTGCTTTCTCCTGTCTGGATGCTCTTGCTAAGATTCCAAGCACCACTAAGTATGAATATGAGTGAAGAGAGTAAGTGTACAAGCACTCACTCAGGCCTTTAGAAGACATTCTGTTTCCAGCACACTCTAATGTTGAGTGTAAATCTGTCATATGCAGCATTTGTTACTTTGAGGTAACTTTCTATTATCCATGTTTTCTTAAGGACTTTTTATAATAAAGGCATATTAAATTTCACCAAATGTTTCTTCTGCATCTCCTGAAACAATCATGTGACATCTATCCTCACACCTGGTTATATGTTACATTACACTGAACCAACCTTGCATCTCTGGGATGAAACCAACTCAACCATGTTATATAATCTTGATTATATGTTCCTGAACTCAGCTTGCAACTATTTTGTCAAGAATTCTTGACTCAACATTCATCAGGAAATTGGTTAATAATTTGTCATGGTTTTGTCCTTACCCTGCTTTATAAAGGCAATGAGTTGGGCATTGTTCTTTCTTATTCTGTTTTGTAGAAGCATTTAAGGAACACCAGCAATAGGTCTTGAAAGTTTGGTGAGATTTAGCAGTGACTCCATCTTTCCTTTATGAGGAGTCTTAATAACGACTTTAATCTCATTGACCTATCAAAATCAATTCTTCTTGATGAAATTTGTCAGTTCATATGCATTTAGAGATTCATCCATTTCCAGACTCTTGGACTATAAGTCTTTAAAGTTGGACTCTCATAACAACTTCATTTCCACCTGTAGTTTTGTTAATTTGGGATTTCTCATTTAGTTTGGCTAAGGCTTTATCAGCTTTGTTTATCTTTACAAAGAGCCAATTCATTGTTTGGTAATAGTTATTTATCCTTTTAGCCTATATTTTTTATTGATTTCTCTCACTGTTAATTTCTAGTTTATTCCACATGTTTCAGGGTCATGTGGATTTTATTTTTTATTTTTTGTTTTTGTGTTAGTTGTGGCATGTTTTGTGGCCTATAACATGATCAGTTTTAGAGAACACTTCATGGGTCAGCCACTATGGACTATGTATTCCTTATCTGTTGATGGGTACATTCTGTAGATATCTGCTGAGTCTAATTGTTCTGTTCTATAGTTTAGCTCTTCTTTTGTTGATTTTTAGTTGGAAGATCTCTCTAATGATGATAGTGATGCATCTCTAAGCAGGGCATCTATTTAGTCCCCACTAAGGTGGTAGGAACATTGCAGAAGAGGGGGAAGAAAGAATGTAAGAACTGGAACACAGTGAGAAGGCCTGCAAATCTCATCTGTGCAAGACATAACCATTGCAATCATGAATTCACAGCAGCTATAAATGCCTACCTGGCTGCAAAAGAATGGGCCTGCCAACAACCTGGCTTGGATAAAGGGAGAAGTTAGGGAGCCCTATGCCTCACTGCTAAACTATTTCTACTGTTAGATTCAGGAAGCTAAAAGCTCATGGCTTGTATTTGTGTATCCATCAGTAATCCCACGAGGCTCCAGTGCACACTTCCAACCCAGGGGTCATACTGATAGTCCTAGGTAAACTGAGTTACAAAGCAAGTACTAAAGTCATGAGCCTGGGGAAGGTAATACAAGGATGAGGAAGAGGTAACAGGGATTGGAGGGAATAAGAGAAGGTAGGAGGAGATAGATAGATAGATAGATAGATAGATAGATAGATAGATAGATAGATAGATAGGGAGTTGTCAAACAACAAAACTAATCAATTAAAAAGTATGTGTTAAAGGATGAGAATGAGGAGCTGAAGTCGTTCCCTATTACTGTCTCAGGACCTATCTGACGTATCCTACCTTTGAGTAGCTGTTTTCCGATATTGAAAGCCCAACCTCTGGAGCAAGTATATTTAATCGTCATTTCTTCTTGATGAATTGTTCCCTTTATTAATATATTGTAGTCTTCTTTATCTCCTTAATAGTTTTGTCTTGAACTATACTTTGTTAGATAAGAGGAGAGCTATACCAGCTTGTTTATAGCTTCCATTTCCTTAGAAGATGGATCTCTATTCTTTAACTCTTTATTTTATGTCTGTCAGTGAAGGTGTGAGGTTGGTTTTTTTCCCCAAACAACAGATAATTGGACAATTTTTCAATGTTTAAATAAAATATTTTTATTAATTGAGAGATCCTGCACAGGGACAGGAAACCAGGTGTGTCAGGAATGGGAGTGCTATCAGGGAGGCCAGAGCACACCTGCCTGCAAGATTTGCTATCCAAAACCAGAAAAAAAAAGAATTAAGCACAAATATTCGGGTTTTATTCATGTTTTTAACCTGGACAAAAACATTAAAAAGTACTAAAAAGCCAAGGAAAGGTTATAATACAAATAATGAAAATGGTTATTATTTGACATTGAATGAAATAATAATTATTGTAATTATTAATAATACCAATTAAATTAATATTATTTTATTAAGACTACTACATATTAATTAATTTTCAATAATTTAACACATGCATGCAGTGTATTTTGACCATATTCATCAGTACTTCTTCCTCTTAGTCCTCCACAATTTACCATTCATCACACAACCCTTTCCAATTTTGTTTTTTTTTTTTTATTTTCATTTTTATTTTTAGTAACCCATTGAGTTCAAATTGTGCTGCCCATATTCTCATGGGTATATGGTCATTCATTAGAGTTTTGTCAATCCACCAGGAAGTATATCCTTAAAGAAAAATAGCTGTCCCTTTCACAAAAGCCTTTAACTGTCAACTGCTACTCAGCTAGGGGTGGGACCTTATAAGCCTCTCCCCACCGTGCCAGAATGTTGACGGACTTTCTCTTGTACAGACAACACAGCTTCTCTCAGATTCTTCCTGTAACTGTTATGATCGTTCCATCTCTTCTTCCAAAATGATCTCCTGAGCTTGTGGAGAAGGCAGTGTGCTACAGATGCCCTGTGTATAGCTGAGAACCCCACAATACTAATTATCTGCATTTTTACCAGCTGTGAGTTTCCACATAACTGCCATCCACATATACCTAATACATGATTATATAATTTAGCATTTAAATAAAATATTTTGTTAATTATTTGAGAATTACTATCTGCATACAATGAAACTCCTCTGATGAGGTATAAAGCTCCACTAATCTATGGATATAGGAATATGAGTTTAGAAGGCAGTTAGGTCAGATATTCATTTAGCAAAATAATTGTTGTATACTCACTCTGAGGGCCTGGGAACTCCCCAGTTGTGGATTCTTAGCCATATTTACAATATTGAGTATATTGATTCCACCTATAAAACAGGCCTTAAGTCCAATGAGAAAGTGGTTTGTTCCACTGTAAAGAAAAATGAAATTCTGAGATTTTCAGGTAAGTGGAAGGAACTGGAGAATATTGTACTGAGTGAAGTAACCCACATAAATATCACACTCTCACTTACATGTTGATCCTAGCATCAAATCCTAAGATTTCTGAGTTTCATTGGAGTACCTGTAGAATCCAGGAAACTAGAAATTGGCTGTTGTTGGTGAGAGGAAAGATTTTAAGCACCTAAGGGTGGGCAGTAGAACATAGATAATATGAAGGAGAAAGAGGGAATAACAGGGGGGCGGTTTAAGTGGGGAGGGGTCTTGGAAGGTAGGTTTCAGAAGGGAATAAGAAACTATTTTACATGTTATAATTTTTTAATATGAAATTGGATTTAATGCTCATCCCAGAAGCAATAAATTGCCAAATAAAAATCCCAGTGACAGGTTTGAAATGCCTTCCTTCAGAGTTTGGTCACAGGTATCCCAAAGACGCTCAAAGCAAATGCAGGTTACTGACGTTGCTATTAGTTGCGCACCAGAACTTAATGGTAAGTACTGCTGAAGATGCCGCTTTGCTCACAGGAAATCTTAGTTATGGTTACTATTGCTGTGATGAAATATAATGACCACAAAACCTCTTATAAGGAAATCATTTAATTAGGACTGCCTTACAGTTTCAGAGGTTTACGCCATTGTCATCATGGTAGGAAGCATGGTCCTGGAGAGGTAGCTGAGACTTCAACATCCAGATCAGCAGGCAGCAGGAAGAGAGAGACACTTGAACATTTGAAAACCCAGTAACACACTTCCTCCAGGGAGGCCACGCCTATTCCAGTAAGAACACACCTCCTAGTCCCTATAAAGTAGTGCCACTCCCTAATGACCAAGCATTCAAATAGATGAGCCTTTAGGGCCATTCCTATGAAAACCACCACACCAGACATGGAGAAATCAAGCCAGTACTGACCAGGAAGTTTCCTCCTTGCTGGCTAGCTTTTTTTACCACTGGAAGGTCCTATGCAAGCTGTTAAAGGAAAGGTCATCAACAGTGTTATTCAGTTGTGAACACATGAGCTACAATAATGATGAGCATGATAAGATGTATTCATGAGTTCCATAGTGGCATGACCATTAGGGCCTTATTGTTAATCTGGTCACTTAGTGTCTGTCTTTTAATTGGTGCAGAAAGAGATATTCCTGTATTACACTTATGTGCACGGGAAGGTTCTAGGAATTCCCTGACTGACTCTAGAAGGCATGGAAATCCTGCCTGTACTGTCTTTAGCCCTTTTGCACCCACCAGGACAGGGCAGCAGGTTTCACAACAAACCCCATGAAGCTCACTGAGGCAAAGGAAGGAGAGGGAGACTGCCTTATTTGATGCGTGTCTTCCAGTCCCAGTTACAGGCTCCCATGCTACACTTCTGTCTCCACCGCCTCCCTCTCTCCTCTTTCCACACTGCCTTATGCAGGCTCTGCTTGTTGCTGCCTGGACCTATACTCTCTGACTCTTGACCACGAAAGAGCTTCTCCAGCAGCTACCCTTGAACATAGCTGGCCAGCAGCATGGCATGCCTCAGTGGCAGCACCTTAGCAACTTCCTTGTGGAGAGACCACCACCCTAGTCTCTCTCTGTTGTCTGCAACTCTTTCTCTTATGAGAAGACGCCACTGCTGCTGGATCTTAGCTGTATGTCACCCAGTCACAGATCCAGGCCGTCTTCTGTCCCTCCTGCAAGTCCCTTGTACCCTGTAACAACCTCTGTTACAGTAAATTTTGTAAAGTGTAAAATTGAAAATTGTATTAAAAATAATATATACTTATATACTTGGGGAGGAAGCTGGAAAGAAACTCCTAAATGAAATTATAGCAGAAAGTGTACATAAAGAGTTGGATTGCAAACACAAGAGGCATTTAGGAACCTGCACATAGACATGATCAGAGGAAACCTGATCTCTCGTAGTCAAGATGTCAAAAATTCAACCAAGTAGAAAATGTCTTTACTGGAGAAGAAAACATGTAAAAATAATATACCTCTTTCATTTAAGTATTTACTTAATGTTATAATGAATGGCATAATGGTAAACTAAAGCCTACTGTTTTTCCTCTTTTTATGGTAACTGTCTTGATCATAGGTTTAGTGGGAATTATATGTGCCCACATGAAAACTGTGAGGTTCTTGGGTAAAACTGGGAGATTTGGAGCAAAATAAACCTGCAGTAAAACTATAATTATGTATCCCTCCCAAAAAATCTACTGGGCATGTTTTTAGATTCTGCCTTGATGTCAAAAGTGTCATTGTTCTCCCTCACAATTCTCTGTCACACAGGTATAGGACAGTTTGTCAGTGTTGAGTCAGCAACAAAGCCTTCCTTCTGCTAACCCTGAAATTTCAGGAAGGGCAGGCTGTTTCTATGAGATAGAAGGTTAGAGCTTCCAAGTCCATGCAAAACTCATCTAAGAACCAATGGCTACTCTTGCATCTCATATGTCAAAGGCCTCCTATCAAAGATGTATAGTGCTACATCCTCAGAAACAGCTGTAATAATATACTTATTCCTTACTGTTATAGTCACTGTTCAGTGGCTGTCAAGAGACACCATGACGAAGGCAACTCTTATGATAGAAAGCATTTAATTAGGGGCTTGCTTACAGTTTCAGAGGTTTAGTTCATTGTCATCATGAGAGGGAGCATCCCTAGACCCATTGTGTTGGGGCAGTAGCCAAGAACTACATCCACCTCCACAGGATGGAGACGGGGGAGAAATGACACTGGTCTTGACTTGAGCTTTTTCAACCTAAAAGCTCACCACACTTTGTTTAACAAGGTCACACCTAGTCCTACCAAAGAATTCCACTCCCCATTGCTTCTCACTAAGTATTTCATATACATATGAGATATACATATATGTGTAAATATATATGTATATCTCATATGGGAGCCTATGGGAGCCATTCTTTTTCAAAGTACCAAACTTACCAACCCAGGCATTGTGCTTAGCATTAAACATGCATCTTCCCACTCAGTTCTCCCAGCAACCCTCTCATAGTCTCATATTACAAGTAAGAAATGAACGGCTAGAGAGAGGTGGCTCAGTGGTTAAGAGCACTGAATGCTCTTCCAGAGATCCTGAGTTCAATTCCCAGCAACCACATGGTGGCTCACAACCATCTGTAAAGGGATCTTATCCCTCTCTTCTGGTGTGTCTGAAGACAACAACAATGTATTCATATATGTGAAATAAACAAATAAATTTTAAAATAAAATCAAGTAAGAATGAAGGTTTTAAGATTAATCAGTTGTCCCCTAGGTAGAATAAAGTGACCTGTGACTGCACAACCATCCTCCAATCATCTCGTATTTGGCCTTTCTAAGTAGTCATCATGGTATTCTGATTTTTTAAAAACGTTGGCTTCTCTCATGACTTCCCCTAGAGCAATTGGTGATTTTTGTTAGCTTTCAAGAGATTAAGAACATAGAACAGCCTCTCCAGGTGACCTGTGTCCAAAACAGATCCTGGGAATGGAGAGACACAGGAACCACACAGATAACAGGAAGTCAACGGAAAGGAAAGTACCAGCTGAGCATGAAAGTGTGTGTTTCAGCCAAAATGTATGAGTATGGACTTGCTCCTTTAGAATGTGATACCCAAAGCCATGAACGAGGCAGACCAAGAGAGCAAAGGACAAGCTACAAATAATATAGCACAATCTGGACCAAGAAAATACCCTCGAGCTACGTGGCTAAGAATGATCACCCTGAAGCTCCTAAGAACAGCGTAAGCCACAGCACCTACCTACACTTCTTTCACCTACAGCACTTTCGCTTGGTTCAGGGCTTGAGGTCGTAGCAAAGCTCCCTAAGTGTCCTGAGTCTAAACACACCAGCATTGTAAAGTACACCTACTCCAAAGCTTTTCTTCTCAATTCCCGACTTGTTGCCACCCACCCACCCCAGAATAGACTCGTTCTCCACCCTCCATCTTCACAGCTCCCCGCTCTGTACTTCTCCCTCCCTTCTGTCATGGCACCTTAGTAAAAGGGCCGACTGTACTTCTCTGTAGATGTAAAAGACAGAGAAGAAGCAAGCTGACAAAATAGGACAGCAGATGCATGGGCAAGCACTATTGCTGAAACCTCTCCCAGGTGAATAGTTTCCCTTCAGGAGGATTAAATACAATTATCATATAGGCTCTTTGTCTCTGTCTCTGTCTCTCTGTCTCTGTCTCTCTCTGTGTGTCTCTGTCTCTATCTCTCTCTGTCTCTCTCTCTGTCTCTCTGTCTCTGTCTCTCTCTGTGTGTCTCTGTCTCTATCTCTCTCTGTCTCTCTGTCTCTCTGTCTCTCTCTCTCTCTCTCTTTCTCTCTCTCTCTCTCTCTCTCTCTCTCTCTCTCACACACACACACACACACACACACACACACACACACACCTATGATACCTTTTAAAACTGAGGCTAAAGGGATCCTCACTCCGGAGCTCAGCTCTTTTCTTTTTTTTTTTTCTGGTCTTGATAACAACAAAAATGAATAACTCATTTACTTGGGGAATGAGCTCTGTTGCGCGCACATTTACATTCACTCATGGATCATGTTCTCTTTGGGCCACAACTGTCGTCAGTGGCTCCCCGCTATGATTCTTGGGGTGCCTAATCAGACATGATCTCACCAACTCCTACGCCATTGGTGCTGCGTCTTTCATCCATCTACTGTGATGGCTCACCTAAGGCATGAAAAGACCACTATATAATACAACAGACTGAAGTAATTAAATCCTTTCTCCACCAATGTTTAGGGAAAAAAACATTGTCTGAGCTAAAAACTCTGCTTAGTAAGAGTCATTTTCACCCAGAGAACCACTCAGTTGCAAGGAATCTCTTCCTCACCCTGGGACCTACCAGTGGAGATATTTTGTCTTCCCTGGAGTGATTCCTGAAGAGCCACTCTCCGTGTTTCTATCCTCACATGCTCTAGTACATACCCAGGGACTAGCACATGTATCAGGGAAGACAGCTCTGCCAGGCAAGCCATCATCTGACAATGGAAGTTACATAGTTACTAGTGAAATTACAGACCACAGGACCAACTTATTCCAGAAGATATATTTAAGTCTTTCTTACACTCAGTTGCACAATGGGAGAAATATATTATGCCCACAAAAGTGTGTTAGGCAAAAGATGAAAAAGCAACATTATTTTGCTTTACTACATGTCAGGCATGTGTCTGGGCACAGGACTTCATTCAACCAGAACCCTTTAAGAATAATTTATCATAACCCCATTTGACAGAAAAACAAACTGAAGGTTCAAAGATGCAAAGTGATTGTCCGCCAGCCAACAACTCTTTAGTGTTAGCTAAGCCAGGATTCACACTTAAGTCTATATGGCACACAAGCCAGATCCATACACTGAAGTGTGTTATGTCACTTACAAGTGAAAACCTAACTTACAGTGAATGTGATGAACGTGCATCTCTCTGCACACCCCAGGACAATTTGAGCCGACTTTAAAAGCACTGGCATGAGACAAATTCTGTGGTTTTGAAACAAGTCTCTGATAGACAGTTTCTCTAAGCATACAGAACAGTAAGAAATCACCATCTGGTAATATGGCTATATTAGCTACTTTTCTATTGGTTCGATAAAACACCAAGGCAATTTATAGATAAGACTCTGTCATAGTGGAGAAACTTGGCAATAAGTAACCTGGAGCAGGAAGCTGAAAACTCAAGCAGAGAGAGCAAACTTAAAGCTTGTGACCAATGACATCCTCCTAGAAGGCCACACCTCTTGGGCCTCCCCCAAACACCACCTACTAGAGAACAAATACTTAAATGCTTGAGACTATAAAAGAAATCTTGTTTAATCTATCAAAACTTCATGGCCAGATCCAGCATGTTATAGAGAAAATGACCTCACTGATATGCTGAGTAACTCTGAAAACATGCTGAAAGGTCTCTAAACCCTTAGAGGACTTGAGGGCCAAGGACATAAGGAAAGGAAGGGTTCCTGGAGGCAACTCCAACATGCGGCCATATTGTGCTGGGTTTCTTTCTCTGCGTAAATCTCTGTTTGCTTATTTCAGAGATTTGTCTACACTATCCCATTTGGACAAAGCCTCTAAGCTTTCCTTTGAACTTCTGAATTAGTGATTTCCTCCTCCCAGGCATCTACACTTGGGGCCATTCTACCTCCTTTCCCAAGACTGTGGCAAAGCCAAAACAAAACAGAGTCAGGGAGAGTCCATGCAGACCACAAGCCTTGTAAAGTGGTATGCTGTTTACTGCTGTGTTTGTTCCCTGAACCCTGGGTCAGAAGGGGAGAACTGGGACTTGTTTGTGTTTACAGACAGGTCAGGTGTTACTCAAGCAATTTCAAACATTTAATTCACCGGACATTCAAGACGTTTTAAACATCGATACAACATGCACTCAGCATTGAAGAAACCTCTTAGCCCAGAATGGAAGACAGGGAATAAATAACATTTGTAAAACAATGGGGATGTAGTGGAAGGAAAACAGGGGTGCCAACTCTGCTTTAAAATTCAAGAAGCAGGGAACTGAAGAGAGGGTTTTGTAACCAGTTAGGGTTGCTTGCTGCATAGTCATTAGGAAGAAAGTTGGATCCATCCCAGCAGCTGCTTAAGAAGCCAGGAACCCAACTCGTGCCTATACCCTTGGTTCCAAAGCAGCTGGAGACAGAATCATCACTGCTGCGGTTTGCTGGTGCTCGGCCTAAGAGGAAACATTAGCTCCAGGGTCGGAGAGAGAGACCATGAGTCAAAGGGACTGCAGAGAATGATAGGGCAGGACAGCTGGTGCTCTCTTCTGGTCTCTGCACACATCTGCATAGGCATAGATTCACACAGGCAGACACACACACACACACACACACACACACACACACACAAAATCTTCAGTTAGGAATAATGTGAAATTCAAGAAAGGGTGGTCGATAGGAAAGGGGATGAGTTAGAACAGAATATAATGACACATTCATGAAAATGATATCGTGAAACCCATTACTTTTTGAACTAACTTGATTTTTTTTTTATTTAAAAGATGAAAGCTGAGGTTTGAAGTGTAAGGAAGAAATCAGGCAGGTGGGAGGAGGAGGAAAGATGCTGACAGACAGAGGGATGTGCAAAGACCTAGAAGCATGAAAGAACAGGATTTGTACAAAACAGTCATGGTTCAGTTTCCCTTTCATTCAAAAATAAATTTGGTGTCAAATTTATGTAAAATTTATATTAAAATTCACATTTAAAATGACATCAAATTCCTGGACATCTGGAATGGGAAAATGGGTCAGGAGTAATTGTGCTAGCTAACTTGACACAAGCTAGAGCCATCAGAGTGAGGGAGCCACAGTTGAGATAATGCCTCTATAAGATTAGGCAAGCCTATAGAGGTGTTTTGTTTTTGTTTTTGTTTGGGGAAGGTTTGGTTGGTTGGGTTTGTGTGTGTGCTGTGTGTGCATGTGATTGATGTGGGAGTGCCAAGCCCACTGTGGTGGTTCCACACTCCTAGGTTGGTGGTCCTAGGTGCTATAAGAAAGCAGGCTGAGCAAGCCATGAGAGGTAAGCCAGTAAGCAGCATTCTTTCACAGCCTCTGCATCAGGGCCTGCCTTAAAGGTTCTTGCCCTGTTTACATTCCTGCCCTAACAGCTTTCAATAATGAACTATACTTAGAAGTATGAATGAAATAAACCCTTCCCTCCCCAAGTTGCTTTCAGTCATGGTGTTTCATCGGAACAATGGTAACCCTAAGACAGTAACCTTTGTTACTGATTCCCACAGGATCAGTCTGATTGAAAGAGGCAAATGAACACAGAAGTAATCTCAATGATTATACAGAAAACTACATACTAATATTCTCAGATCCATAGGACTATAAAAACTATTAAAGAAGCTGAAAACTAACAAATAGTATAGCTTAATTCAAAAATGGGCAAAAGATTTAAGTAGTCATAGAATTCTAAAACAGCTTATACAACTGGCCAATAAGCACATGAGAAGTTGTTGAACCTTACTAGGAAAACACAAACAAATGGCACAATGAAACAACAGTCTATGGCCACTGGGACAACTATTTCTTAAAATTAAGAGTTATTAGCAAGTGTTGGCAGGAATAGGGAGAAACTGGAACCTTTCTCACACTGTAGAAAGGAATGGGAAAAGAAGAAGCAGTTAGAAAAATAGTGTTTTCTCAAACTCAAAACAGAATTATAGTAAGAGTCAATGTCTACATTCCTAAGCATATAGAATAGAAACTCAGGTACTCTGAAGACCAGTGTTCACAGCAACATGACTCAATAGCAACATTAGGGGGAAAATACAACACATGAACAGATAGGCCAAATACAGAAAAATATATGCAACAATACTATTTTGATGTAAGGAATTAAATTCTATTATGTGCTTCTGTGTAGATAAACTTAGAAAACATTATGCTGGGGAGAAAACCAGATCCAAAGGGACAAGTTCATTAGAATGGGCAGAGTCACAGAGAGCAAAACCAAGGTCATCGGGAGATGGAGGAGTTGGAGGAGAGAGGTGTGGCTTGAGGAATCGCTCTTTCTCTCTCTCTCTGAGATGATGAAATTTTCTGCAAATAGTAGTGCTGACAACACAGTAATGTGGAAGCCATGGAATTTTATACTTAAAGATGGCTACTATGATAAATTTTATGTTCTTATATGCTTTTTGAAGGACAAAAAGAAATACGAAAGTACCTACATATTAATAACTTTCTCTTCTTTATCTGCCTCTCTTCCTCTGTCTCTGTCTCCCTGTCTCTCTCTCTCTCTGTGAGTGTGTGTGTGTGTGTGTTTCCTTTAATGTACATGTATTTTGCAACTCTAAAAAATTAAATTTAATCTGGGCAGTAGTGGTGCACATCTTTAATCTCAGTACTTGGGAAGCAGAAGGAAGGGGATCTCTGTGAGTTCGAGGCCAGACTGGTCTACAGAGTTGAGTTCCAGGACAGCCAAAGAAACCCTGTCTCAAATAAAGATTTGGAAGGAAGGAAGGAAGGAAGGAAGGAAGGAAGGAAGGAAGGAAGGAAGGGAGAGAGGGAGGGAGGGA
>NW_022196898.1:18114006-18124447 GCF_008632895.1 Mastomys coucha
AGGAGGAAGGAAGGAAGGAAGGAAGGAAGGAAGGAAGGAAGGAAGGAAGGAAGGAAGGAAGGAAGGATCGTGAGCTAGAGAACAGTCTGAGCTACATAGAAAGGCTCTATCTCAGAGGGTGGGTTAGGTGCAGAGCAAATAGCAAGATAAAAACTGATTCTTTATCTAATACAGCAGCCTTAGGAGTCACCTGAACTTTGAAAAGCCAGGAACCAGTCTTGGAGGTGTTTATAAAACATAGCTCAGGGGTAATGCTGCCCAAGAGGTGATGACAGCATTCTGAATGCTGTACCCAGAATAACCTCCACCCACTACCATCTTCCCCTGGACATCTTCCTGCAGCTCAGGAGTCATCTTGTCCCCTCCATGTCAGTATCCTTGTAACAGTAGCTTTCCTACAATGGGAAGAAATAACTACCCACTAGTGCCAGGTGGCAGCTAGCCAGGAATGGGAAGGTACACTGTACCTGGCAGCTATCATTTTCCCAGGCACTATTCTGGTATCCCACAGCCAGGGGGAGCTCTATTCTATCCTGGAATTCCTTCACCCTGAAGACATACTGTGTGAAGCAGGTTTTGCTGGCTATATACAACCATCTGCCATCTAGTAGACCATCCCAGGTCCCAAGGTCTTCTCAGTATCGTGGAGAGCAAACTCCCTGCTAGAGCAGCCCACTGAAGTGACTTGGGACACTCAGAAAGCAATCCAGCCAGGTGCCAGCCACCATAAATCAGTGAGTGAATTTGGGACAGAAAAGCAGGCAGTTGTGATGTTGTGGCCAACCATCCAAACAGCCAGAGGCAAGAACTTACTGAAGCTTTTAAGATTATGTGTGGCAAGGATTTAGTTAAGGATCTCCCGTCAGAGATGAACAGAAGCAGGGAAATCTTCTATCTTAGTTAGGGTTACTATTGATATCATGAAGTTGAGGTGGGAAGTGTTTGTTTGACTTACCCTTCTACATTGTAGTCCATCACTGAAGGAATTCAGAACAGGAACTAAGACAGAGCTGGAACCTGGAAGGATGGACCTCATGCAGAGGCCATGAAGGGATGCTGCTTACTGGCTTGCTCCTTGTGGCTTGCTCAGCCTGCTTTCTTACAGAACCAAGGATCACCAGCCCAGGGATGGTACCACCTATAATGGGCAAGTCCCTTGCCTATCAATCACTAGTACAGAAAATGCTCTACAGCTAGAACTTATCCAGGCATTTCCTCAATTGAGGTTCCCTCCTTTTATGTAGCTCTAGCTTGTGCTAAGTTGACATAAAACTAGCCTGCACAATTTGATCCTGATCCTGTCTGTGCCATCTATGTCTTAGGATTCTCAGAGACTCTAGAAAGCAGTCCAGGGATCAAGAAGTCAGGAATGTTACTGACGGAGACTGCACAAGAAAAATCAAAGAATTCTGTAAACTGTCAGATGCTAAACATCAAAATTTGGACAATAACTTAATAGAGGCATTATAAGGTTACCTACCTCGGGGTATTTTGAACATCTACTTGTATCTGTCCATAACGGAAACTGTAATACGAGCTGAGGTGTAAACCTCCAGATGTGCTAGGAATGTGCTCCACATCTGGGTAAAGGGAGAACAGGAACAGTGTGCCCTGCTTTGATCTGATCCTTGACACAGTACATGGGGCTGGCTAGTTGAGGTATGTTAAGCAACATGAACTATGCAATGAAAGTGGTTTGAAGACCATCTTGCTGTGTTCCTTAAACTTACCTGCCTCTCTGCTGAGCAACTCCACCATTCAGTGAAAGGGGCCTACATATATGATTCCACCCGGGTCAGGATTATGGTTACAGGAAGATGGCTTGACCTTATACAGATAAAGCAGATGTTCACTTTTATACAAGAAGACACTGCATTCAATGACTGCAGGTGACACAGGGGGTTACTGAAGCTGCTTCTGGCCATCAGGGCCCAGTGAGAGAGGTATTTTTGATGGATGAAGCTATTCATATCTTACATTATAAATCAATGAGCTTTGCATGCAGCAATATCAACCAACACCTAATTGGAAGAGCTTTTTACTAGCCATTGTGTCAGATGAACATGCTAATGTCCTATTCTTTTTCCATGTCCCATCAATGTAAAAGCCACATCAATGGTGTAGAAATTCTAAAATATTTATAAAGTTTTATTCTCACTGCTTATATTTCAATGAGAATTTCAAGTTGAGTCAAAAAATCACAGTAATCTCTACAAAATAATCAAAACATAGCTTAGGAAACCTCTCTTGCCCAGAGTAGGATGGCTATCATCAGAACTCTAGCTCCATAACAAGTCCCAGCCATGCACAAGCCAAGGTGTCCACAGCCTCCAGCTTCAAAGAGATGATCTTCCTTGGAGACCAGCCACCCAGCTGCCCAAGAGGACTCTGCAGAGAGGGAAACAAGCCAGAGCAGAAGGGAGCAAGCCTTGGGGAGAGAAAAGGCTCTCTCCATGGGAGAAAAGGAAGGATGGACGGCAGCATCAGACTGTTTTCCTGGCTCACTATCTCCTCTGAAGGTGTGGGGTGCACATCCACTGTGCTCTGGGCACTGTGGCACCAAGCTTTTCCTTGCTTCCAATTAGGAAAAAGAAAGAAGCTGCTTAGCTATGGCAGGATTTTCCCTGTCCAATTACATTAAAATATAAGTGCACCAGGAGGCCTGTGATTATAAAGGGAAAAGGGAGGCAGCATGAAGAGCTGCAGGGACCGAGATTGACTCAGAGGAGAGAAGTAGAAGGAGCAAGATGGAGGAAAGACAGCAAGAAGATCCTGATCCCGTGCGGTCTTAAACAGCCACAGGTAGTTATCAATAGCAAATAGGAATAGAATAATTGGGATAACTTGTCTGATCTAAGTGGGAAGCTTTTATCATTATTATTGGCTCTGAAATTATTGTATGGGCATCATGTGAATTGAGAATTTATTGGTATATAAATCTTACTGGTTAATTATGAGTATCAAGAGTTTTGATTTTACCGGGTTACTGGGTATTGTGATATCTAACCGAGGTGGGCAGTCATTGCATGTGGCTAACCGTGGAGGCGGCAGACCACACCAGGACAGAGAGTTGCCAGCAGTAGCACAGGAAGCCTGCCAGTCCTTTTTAATATTTCCCACAACACTTAGCTATTCCCACTAACTGTCCTTGGACAGCTTCTGCCATGAGTGAGCAGAAACAGAGAGGATCTGGCATGGTGTCTTAGCTAGGGTTTCTTTTGCTATAATGAAATACCATGACCAAAAAGGCAAGTTAGGGAGGAAAGGGTTTATTTGGCTTACACTTCCATACCTGTTCATCATAGAAGGAAGTCAGGACAGGAACTCAAACAGGGCTGGAACCTGGAGACAGGAACAGATGCAGAGGGCGAGGAGGGGTGCTGCTTACTGGCTTGCTCCCCAAGGCTTGCTCAGCCTGTCTTCTCATAGAATCCAGGACCACCAGCCCGGGTAGGGCTCTTCCCATAATGGGCTGGGCATTCCCCCATCAATCACTAATTAAGGCCTTACAGCCTGATCTTATAGAGACATCTTCATTGAGTTTCCCTCCTCTCAGATAATTTTAGCTTGTGTCACCTTGACATAAAACTGTCCAGGTTAGTTGGTAAAGTCAGGAGAGATTCAAGTCAAGAGAAAGTCGTAGATGTTAACATACAGCAGTGAGTCTGCAGAAAACAGTCTGGTTTGGAGTAGTAATGCAGAGGGCTAGGCAATAAAAGGCATCTGTTTAAAAGGGAGTAGAACAATCAGATTGCTGGATGTCATTGCATAGGTAGAAAGTGTTCGTACATAGGCATCTGACAGACCTTTGGAGCAAAATTGAGTAGGGAGTTCTATAACGCATATGTGAGCTCACTCAAAAAGAGGAGAAAGCAATTAATTAACTACTGGGGTGGGGGGGGGTAATCCGTGATCTTGGAATAAGTTATTGACTCACTAGTACATATTATTCAGTAAAAATAATGCAAAGATTATTAATTTAAGCAAATGTGACTTATGAAGAGCATAGATTGTGGAGGAATTTAGGAATGTTTTTAAGAGTCTCAGGAGATAAGTTAGCTTATTAAAAGGAAGGAAAGATACAGTGTTTCAAACGGGTAAGCAAACAATGGTTGCACTATATGCTGGCTAAAGATGTAGAAAGGATGTATACAGGAAAGAAGGGAGGTTGAAAGTGGTAAGATGAGTTGCCTCTGGGAGGTAGAAGTGAATTACTATTAGTAGTGCTTAGTACACTACAGATAAGAGAACAAGGGGTGATGGTGTAAATGTCCCACTCTTTACATAGAGGCTAGGCAGACTCCAATCAGTAAGGCCTTCAAGCATGACCTGAGTTCAATACCAGGTAGCCCACACTTGTAATCCCAATAACACAGAAAAGAAGACTGTAGGATCCATGGGGCTCTGACAAGAAAGTCTAGCCTAATAGGTGAACTTCAGGCTGATTAAGATGTGGATGCAACTTCTGAAGCTGATATACATGCATGTGCACACACACACACACACACACACACACACACACACACACACGGGCTCATGAACACTCGTAATGGAATCATGGGCTTCCAGCCAAATTAATCTGCACAGCTGGAGACCCACCTCTCTTGGTTTGGTAGCTAGTTTAACAAAGACAAACAAACTAAATGTATCTTCCTTTGTTATGACTTCCAAACTGATTTTGACAGATTTCCCCTGGTACTGCGCTCCACTACAAATTGATACTTGCTTGTCTGGCCACAGGAGTGCCAGCACAGCGTTCAGCTGATGGGAATTGCAGGTTCCTCTCAGATTTGTTTGTATAGTACTTCCTCCCTCACCCAAAGTATACATTATGTGTGAATGAGGCTCGTCACCGTTCTGCATAATTACCGCATTTGGAACTATTCTTTCCAGAGAGTTTTCTCCCATTTCTTATGATTTCTGGTATTTTGCAGCAACTGTTATCGGTCTTGATGCTGTGCTTTAATAGCGCCTTCAAATGCAAATTTGACAACACAAGCTGGAAATTATGGGAAACAAACAAAGGAACTAAACTTCCACTGCAGTGTTGCCACATTTCCACCTGATCCATCAAAAGCCCTGCATACAACTTAGGCTTTTGTACCTAGCCAGAAATTCCTGAAGACACTGCAAACTTAAGCTCCAAAATGGAGCCACTGTGAAGCATACAACTTCATGGGCAGTTATGCCTACTGTGCTTCCCAGTGAATCTTTCCCCTTTGTATCATTTATCTGAGAGCAATAAATCAAGTATTTCCTTACCAGAACTGTCCATCCAAAGCGCTGCCCAAGGCTAGTCCTCTAGGACAGTACATGTTTTCTGGTTTTTATTTGCAGGATTATTGGGAAAGGGAGGACAATCTCCAGCCAGAAAGCTGGGGCAAGAAGGGTGACTGACAGGTTTGGGAAGCATTCAAGTGTGTGAACAGCTGGCAGTGTCCTATTGGTGGGCCTCACACCCTGATCTGTGAGTCTCCTCCGTCTACAGCATGGCTACATTGTAATTCTGTCTCCGTTTCCCAGCATGGTTACTTTGTAATTCAGTCTCCGTTTCCATCCCACCTTGTAGTTCCTTGCAGGGAGACTCAGAATCGACTCCTCTGTGTGACACCACACTTCTGGGCCAGTGGATAACCACATAAATGAATGACAAACCATTCTTGCTTTTGTATCCCACTTCCTCATCCCCTTTGACAAACCTCAGTGTGTCGACTTGCCTTTCAACTCAGCATTTCAACTTGGTCTGCTTTGAAAGTTCCCAAGCTTTAGGGTGGGAAGGACTTTCCAGAATCACAAATATTGTCCTTTGTGGGGACCAAGAGACTTAGACATAAAGAAGCAGCGATTCAACTGTCTTTCTTCCAGGAAATTGTTATCATTGACATAATGAATATTTCAGGGGGAAACACGAGAGTGTTTTGTTTGTTAGTTTCAGAGGCAGATGAGAAGAGTCATAGAAGAAAAGATTCATACCAAAATGTCTTTTGTCATTGGTGGCTCTAATAGTTATTTTTCTTGTTGTGACAAAATACCTAACAAAATCAACTTAAGGAAGCAAGATCTGTTACAGCTTATAGGAGAGGGTGTAGTCTATGGCTTTCCCGGGGTGGCTAGAGCATAGGGACACACTGTCTTTGCAGCTAGGAAACAAATGTGATGCTGGTGCTCACCTGGAACCCCAGCCCATGGGGATGGAGCAACTAGGGTGGGTGTTCTGTTCTTAGTTAACTATCTCAGTAAATGCCTTCATAGACACCTAGAAGTGTGTATCATGGTTATTCCAATCCAATCAAGTTAACAACAAAGACTAACCAGCAACTGGTGTTCTCATTCTGCAGTATTTTAAGTTTGAATTAACACGAGACACTCAATCTATAAGCCTCACACTGGCTATTCTGCTCTCCTGGCTGAAGCTAATTGAAGAACAGAGGAGAGAAATCCATAAATAGCAAGCGGGAAATTAGATTGTTTTTTAAATCAATTCTCAGGACCTAAGTTATCAAGTTCTAAGAGTAAGAGACTGCAAGGAAATATGATTTTTATCTAGGTCATAAAATTTACAGCTGTTTTTCTCCCTTAATTTAAATGAGGAAGCAATCGGTACGTGTAACATGCCAATCCAGCAAGACCTGAAGTGTGAATTCACAGGTGAAAACATTTATATATTTATCCAGAGTCAAATTTGCATGAAATAAATTTACCAAGGGACTATAGTTTTAAAGTACGCCTTGCATGGCTGCCTAGGACCAGAAGAGAATTCCAGTATATTAAAGTAATAATTCCTTTTGAACTATGGCTATTAATGTAAGATGATAGAAGCAGGCTAAAATAAACAATTTTCAAAGAAGGAACTAAAGCCAAATTATCTCGCCTTTCCAATACTTGTCAGTTGTAGCTTGAGCTATTCATGCTCTCAAAAGATAACTACCTGGAATTCTCTTGCTCATTCTGAGGCAGTGACAGAATTAAATTATTGATAGCCCCCTACTGGCATGAATCAAATGCAGGGCGTTTGGTTACAACAGCTGAAAGGTTTCTTGAATGCAGGAGCAGCTGATGATTTGACAGAAAGTCAATTACTATGACAACTCTACATTAGACTTTGGAGTCATTTTAATTATTCTTCACAAGATTTTTAGATTTCACTCTTCTTTAATGGTGTATTTCAGTGGCTGCTGGTCACTGAAACGGTAGAAACAGAGGAGACATGCAACCACGGTTCTCTCGGAGCTCAAGACATGGAGAATAGGCAATGATACAGGAGCCTGCAGCAAAGCCTAAGGATTCTGTAAAAACATACACACACCCCAAAAAAGACTAGCTGTTCAAAGGAAGCCAGAAGAACTGGGAGGTCTGAGCAACCTGTCTGCTAGGTTTGCCAAAACATTGAGACCTTATGCAGGTTGGAAACACATTCCAGACAGGAAACATGGAAACTCACTAAATTTGTGTAACATTATAGGTGTGTGCAATCTCCCACAAATCCTTTGAGGAAAGCCTATGTTTAAATAAATGGAATGTGCAAAGGCTAAAAAACTCCTTTGGAAAAGTCATAGAAAGTAAAATAATTAACATTTTCCTTTTGAAATTCATCATTGCATTATGGTCTCAGTTTCAATTAAGCAAGCAAGCAAGCAAGAAAGGTACAAAGGAAGGAAGAAGGAAGGAAGGAAAGAATGGAAGGAAGGAAGGAAGGAAGGAAGGAGGGAGGATGGAAGGAAGGAGGGAGGATGGAAGGAAGGGGAAAAGGAAAACTTCCTATGTACTAGCTATTAAAACACTTGCAAAAACAGGATAGGCCATTATAAGATATTCCTATCATACTTAAAATGGTCTGTCCCTGGGAGAATAAGTAAAATATTAAATAATTTATGTCTATAGAATTAAGACCAAGGTGTGCTGAATTTAGATATTATTAGAGATTATATATAGTTCAGTAACGCAATACACACTTGCCTAAGTTAGGATTTTTATTTCTGTATAAAACACCATAAAAAAAATCAACTTGGAGAAGAAAGGACTTGTTTCATCCTAAGAGTCTTGAGTCAGCGTCTATCAGTGAGGGAAGTCAGGGCAGGAACCTGGAAGCAGGAATTGAGGCAGAAGACTTGGGGGATGCTCGTTGCTGGCTTACTCCAGATGGTTGGCTGAGCATGCTATCTTATACTATCTAGGACTATCCACTAGGGAGTGGTACTGCCTCCTAAGGGATGGGTGCATCTACATTAATCATTAATCAAGACAATGCCCCAAAAGCTTGCCCATGGGGCATTTTTCTCAGCTGAGGCTCCTCCTTACTAAACGGGTCAAGTTGTAAAATCTAGCCAGCCAAAGATCTCTCTCTCTCTCTCTCTCTCTCTCTCTCTCTCTCTCTCTCTCTCTCTCTGCCACTCTATACACACACACACACACAGACACACAGACACACACGCACATGCGCACACACACACACAGTTTGCTATACAAAGGAGGAAGAAATGCTAACATGTCACATAGAATTTAAATTTCTTATGGTACTGTACAGGTATACAAGAATGGGTTTGTTTTCTCTGTTGATTAAAGAATTAGAAGGCAGTAAAAGTTTGAAAATCAAGCAAAACCAAAGTTTATTCAAAATAGACAGTTTTGTTAGAATTTAGAGGGAAATCCCCAGGGCAGGCAAGCTGTAAATGTCAGCAGATGCCTGGAGAAGGAGCTTGAAGGAGAGACAAGGGGGTATGGAGCAGACATGTCAGTTGAATCAAGCCAGGATGGAGGTCAGCCACACAGACAAGCAGCCACATGACAGAGAATTTGAGAGAAAGAATAAGAGGCCATAGATCCTGAAAAGACACATCAAGGCTCTCTCTCTGGCCAGTAATGGAAAGACCAAAAAATAAAAAAAAAAATCTCTATGCTCTTTTGAGTCAGTACACAGAAAGATGGACAGACCCAGCCATGCCTCATAACAGTTAAAGGCCTACTCTAGGGTGGAGTGGGGATTCTGGAGAAGAAAAGTACAGTAGTATACAGAAAAGGATAATTATTCTGCCTCTCTCTTTATCGTGGCTTAAGGCAAGCCTGCCTCCCCAGGGCTGATCTACCTTTCTGAAGGGTGGTCCTTTGACCAGATAATTGGTGACATAAACTGGATTAACTCATTTATGTTTGGAGTTACTTGAAATGTTCCACTGAGGCCCAGGGATTTAATCCTCTTAACCAAAAGTAGTTCTCTTTAATGTCTATTACTATTGCTGTATCACTTATGAAATGAAACATTTTCATCTTCTCAAGTCCTGTGTCCTCCTTCTGAGCCTGGCTAAGATTAAGGCTGGCTCAGAAAACACTGGATTATCGTCACATTCGACATTAATGAGATACTCTAATACCAGCAACTTTCTTTGTTAACTAAATGTGAGGATGGGCCAGATGATGCTCCCTAATGATGTTCACAATAGCAAGAGTTTCGAGGGCACCTCAGGAGGGATCCAAGTTCTTTTGTCCTGTAACAAAAAAACTAATTGGAGGCACCAGTTGCTGCAGAAGCAGAGACAGTTTATTAAGATATACTTCCAGAAGAAGAACCAAGCCAAAGCAAAGAGATAGTTTAGTTGCTCAATATCAATGTTATACAAAGTGCCGGTGCTTTGTGTCACATTGCATGATCTTTCTGGGTAATTTACATAATATGCACTTTGGGGCTCAGTGAAAGCTTTCTTTCATGTGCTATGTAACATTCAGTTCTACATGCAACTTTATCCCATGTCTCATTAGTATCTTAAATCTCAACACAGGGGTGTGTGTTTTAGTGTTCTAATGTGTCTCAAACCATTCTCAGACACTCTGGTTTGCCTCTGAACCTCTACCACTGGTCAGACATCCAGCCTCAACCGAGGGCTTTCTAGCCTTCTTCAGTCAACTCTGCCCATTCCATATACTAACTCTGCAACCTTTGTAAAGTCTTCCACATCTCTCTCCCCACCACACTCGCCTGCCTCACTCCAGTTTCTCCACTCCAATAGTCTCTGTACACTGTGAGGATGGATGGCTGTCTTTTATAATACATAACTGGTATCCTAGTGACTTTCCTGGATTGGTCAGTAAAGGCGTGTCATTAGCAGAAGCCCCCACCCTAAAGACCGAGGAGCTCATTCAGCTGCACACTGCCTTGTCTCACTAAGGTCACACTTGAATTTCTCCACCTGAAAGCGAAGTGCTTTAGACTGAGAGTCTACTTGTGAACTTTAACCCAGCAGTTTCAGCTTACTCAGCTCCATCAAGTCAAATGCATAGCTGGGAAAGTCTGGTTCTCTGAACATCACTCTGAACTACTCCATCTTGTCATCTCTCCACAGGGCTTAGGTATTACTAAGGTAATAGGTGTTATGAATGACTCCAAAGAAGAAACACTCAAGCCACTAAAAAGTCATCTCCAGACCCCTTATGGTCCATTTTATATATA
>NW_022196898.1:18124561-18167457 GCF_008632895.1 Mastomys coucha
AACAATGAATCACTATGGCTCTGCTGTTAGATGGGTTTTTGTTGTTCTCATTGAATTTGTTCTCAATGGTTGTCTACAGTCATTTCACCCTAACTGTGGAAGCTAAGCAAACTCAGGTCTAGTTATAATTGAATGGGAGCTTGTTCCACTTATGGGTCTGCATGGATCTAGAGCATTTCCCCAAAGATTTGTGGTTGCCCATGTCCTCAACAATGAATAGGTCAATATTTATATATACAATCTGATCCTTACTTTTAGGTATTATATATTACTCATATACACATATGAATAATGTTGGTGTACTATCAAACTGATAGATTGTATAGATTATAAAATATGAACGAAAATATATTATGAATTGTAAAGGGCACAACAATTTAGAAAAATGAATAGGAATGGATGTCACAACATCCTCTGAATTCTTAAGGATTATCTTGAATGCTTGTGAGATGTTTGATTAGCAATACTCTTCTGAATGACCCAGACATTTACAACTCCTTTTTCATCCTTTCTGCTCCTTAAGAACTACTCATTTGTGATCTTAAAACTTGCATTTTCACTTAAAGATGTTATGCTTTTATATTTTCAACAAACATGGTCAGTTTTGTCTTTTTTCAAAAGGAAGACAACCAAAGGTCAAGTTCACCAAGCACATAGTAGGGCTCAATCATTATCAGTAAGACTCTTCACTCACCCAAGCCCTCAAAGCTCTCCTTCAAAATACTCCACAATGTTCATACAAGCAACCATAATTAAACTTAGAAAATAAACAAACAAACAAACAAAAAAGGGACCTTAAAATAAGACAGAGGACTAAACAGGGAAAAAGGGTTCAATGACAATGAAAATGGATGACAGAAAATAATAGAGAAATGCAGTGTGTGTGTGTGTGTGTGTGTGTGTGTGTGTGTGTGAAATCGCCAAGTAATAATGTCTAAGAATTAAAACAGTTGCTTTTAGCTCATTTTTCTACCATTCAGTTGAGTTTTTTATTTTTTATTTATTCATTTATTTATCTTTGGAGATAGAACTTCATGTAGCCCAGCTTGGGTATATAACCACAGATGGCCTGGAGCCCTGATCTCTTTGCCTCTGCTTCCCAGCTAGTCAGTGGGCATTAAATGCACTTTCCTCCTTATTGGGAAGCTCTCTTACGTGCATGTGAAACATGACAAGATAGTTGTTGAGTGTTGTTGTGTATGTTGTGTTTGTTGAGTGAGAAACAAATGCTCCTGAGAATATAATCCCATCTTATTATTTTATGATCACACTTCATTTTCTTTACCTTATTAATGTTTAATTCTATTACCCAGCTTACCCATATAACTCATTCACTAGACTGTGCCATTAGCAACTCTTGATAATTTTGAAATCAGACCTAGATAAAAGATGTTTTATTTCATTTTGTTTGAGTTTACAAAGCAAATGCCTGCTCTCTCTGAGTCTAGTGGACACAATATGTCCTCGAGTGGTCACAGTAACCTAAAGGAGGATTGACAAAATACCACAGTATATAAATAAGCCATGCATCAAGGAAATCATACAAACTATGCTTTTTAAATCTATTTTATTTCCTCATAGGTCCTCCTCATAAATGTTCCTTAATCTGTATAAACTGGAAGGCTGTCAGATGTACATTGCACAGAGCATTTGAAAGGCCTTAAGCCAGAGTTCTAATCTCTGTCATTAACTGATGACATAATTAACCTTGACCACTGACTCACCTGCCAAGTCTCTTTTTTCTTCTGCACAATAGGACACTATCTACCTTTTAATCTTGTCGTAAAGACATAGTGTTTACAAAGCTGTTAGGACACTGTCAACAAAGAGCAGTCACATACTAAATGACAGCTACGGTTGCTGCTCGGTAGCAAGCAACCGCCTTAGCTGGAGTTAATGTCCAATAATTTTCTATTGACTAATACAGATCATCTTCTACCTTTGATAGTTGTATTAAACTCCACAGAAGAAACCGCCGCTCTGACGCTTCTTACATTTTGGAGATTGAAGATAAAAGAGCCTGGCAGCCATACGACAGTAAGCACAAAAACTGTTAGTGCATTCCTGTCTGATCTTCTAGGATATGGAACATCAATTCCCAGGGTGGGAAGTTATCTGAGAGCTGAAGTACAAATGAAAAACTGAGGTGCTCTAAACCCGACTCTACCAGCAAACGTGTGAGATAGATCCACAAATCCTTTCTCAGGGTCAGCCCCACAATGCAGGGCTCCAGTCTGGGGGCCCAACTCTAATCCTCTTCATTTGGTGATTTGGGTAATCCTCTGGCCTCCATCTTTAGGGATAAACCTTATCTTACTTCTAGGAGGGAACTAGGGAACATTGGCTTTTCTACACATATATGGTCAGGTTCAATTCTGTATGAGTTGTGTCTATACACAAAAGGAAAACTGAGATAGTCAACTGAGTGCTATGACTCTCTGCCTTTATTATAAGAAACATGGACAGAGCTTTTTGCTTGTTTGTTTGTTTGTTTTTTAAGCTTCCAAACAAACAAACAAAAGATAGGTTTTTTTTTCAAAAACTTTCCACCAAAAGAAGGTACAGGTCCATGATCAGAAATGCAGAGAGGCCATTATGCAAGGTCTCATCCTGAGGGATGGCCAGGAAGTCCCACACTAGTGCCCCTGGGACTGACGGATGCGATGAAAAGATTGGCTTCTTCAGCTGTTGGTTCCCCCTGTGAAGAGATACACAGGAGGTTAATCAGTTCTGAAGCAGCGGTTGCCAGGATTGGAAGACAATGATTAAATTTGCATAATCTGTTTGGAAGGTGGCCTGTCACAGTAGATGGACAGTTTTAACTGAGAATCAGATGACCTCGGCTAGATTTCATTTTTTCCTTTACTATTTATGTGGACTTGGGAGGGAAAAAGATCTTAAAATAGAAGCTTTGGGTTTCTTATATGTAAAATGTGAGAGACATACTGGCCGCAGAGTACAGTGATTTGTTTAAAAGAGCAACTGTAAGAAGCCGTCTCCTGTACCTGGGTACGTAGCAGTCTTTCTCTAGGTGTTAATTATTTTTATTCAGTACTGACAAGAAGTGTCAGT
Organism: Mastomys coucha; assembly: GCF_008632895.1. NCBI lineage: Eukaryota > Metazoa > Chordata > Mammalia > Rodentia > Muridae > Mastomys > Mastomys coucha. The sequence continues at coordinate 18,127,634 of NW_022196898.1, forward strand.
TCTGCTCATATTCCTGTTTGTGTCTTATCTCTCCAGCCTGGAGTCTGACAGAAAAGTTAAGTTCTCTTTTAAAAGTAGTTATCATTGATTTGGACTTGTATTCCTCTGGATAATCAATTATTCATCATTAATGATTTCTATTGCATCAGAGTTGGTACAGATTTGGTACAGAGTTGGTACAAATCTGTACAGATTTGCTTCTGTACAGATTTTAATAATCCTAACATTGGCTCACATATGCATAGAACTGGGTTCTTCAAAAGCCTTCCTATTTTCTCATTTGTCTGAGAGTTAGTATGGTTTTGGCCTTAAAATTTAGCATTGATTTCAAGGAGGTGGTTTTAAATGGTTTTCTGTGGCCGCATATGAATAGGGCTTTTTATTTTCAAATCTTCATCTGAGAACTGCAACCACATCCTATAACTGACTGAAAAAAGGCACTTGAATGAAGCAGTATTTCACAGGGAATTCATAAAATCTGCAAGAGTGGATTACAAAGTGCGTGGCTGGCATTTGCCTTGGCTCCTTGGTGAGTGTAATTCACCCAAATGGGTGGCACGTGCGTGCTTTACACTACCCTGGGAATTATCAGAGGCCCACTCTTGATGGTGGATATCCTGCCAGGGATGGAAAACGAATGTTAGGCTCTAAAGAATCAGATATTGGAGCTAAATTCTTTATGGACATGTTATTGAAGCACCACCGATGTCTACATTAAGGCAGAAAGGGGAAATGATTTTGTTAAACTTTTACATGAGATGCTTTTTATCACTTTGATCTCAATTTGAGCTCCATCTCCCTACAGCTCAGTTTTGCAAACTTACTCTGTGTGAACAGAGCAGCTTGGGAGAATAGGGAGGGAGAAACTTCTGCAGTTCTTGTTGACTCTGAGGTCAGTGATTTGACTTTGTGGGCTCTTGTTTCCCTGTATGGAGAATGGCTAAGCACAATAAAATGTGTCTCACTGTTTACCAGGAGGGTTAAAAGAGATAAAACAATCTATTCTAGGGGAGTCAGCCTGAATGGTAGGGTAGAGCTGTTGTGGTGAATGGTGCTGGCAGTAATGCTGACCCCGAAGTCTCCTGTCCTGCTTTAGCCTTTACAACAGAAACTGATCCTGTTGCTATATGGAAACCCACCTCTGCCTCTAGGAAACCTGCCTGCACAGACACACACACACACACACACACACACACAGGGACCAGAGGAGAACATCTCTCCTACTCGATCAATCACACTCAGCCTTATTTTCATGAAGCAGGGTCTCTTTCTGAACCTAGAGCTGGGGTGATGGCTCTGAGGCCCCAGCATCCTTTCTTTGTCTCCCTCAGCACCAGGGAGCCGCATCCAGCTTTTATGTATGTTCCTGGATTCGAATTCAGGTCTTCCTGCTTGCTCAGGTGGCACTATTGCCTACTTAGCCTTATTCCTAGCCTTCAGCTGTTTGGTTTCTAAAGCTGGGCTCTGTGAGCACAGCAAGTGAACAAAGAAGCCTTCAGGGCAAGTCTGCATTAGCCAAGCTTGGGAAGGCAGATCTAACAGGCTCAGTTAGGATGGGAGCCATTACTATCTCCAATCCCAGAATCTTCAGATGGCTCAACCAGTACATTCTCACCATGTAAGCAAGCCTATGAGGGAAGCAAGCTTGCAACAAAATTGTTTAGTGAACACAGATTTAGGGGTCCAGGAAAGAGAATATATGAATACCTAATGCCGTGGAGCTATGATCAGAATAGGAATATCCTTGTCTGTCTGCAGGACTCCTTAGCTTCAGATTTTTTCCTCCTTGAACTGAGCCCAGCCGGTTATGCATGATGGTTCATTTTCTCTGTGGCTCATTTTCCCCCACGTTCTATCTCTCTAATTGGTGTTTCCTCCCATAGTCACTTAATGCATATTTAATCTGGCATAGGCTCTCTCTTCACACTGGACTTTATGTTTTAACTATAAGAGTCAATCATCCCCAAAGTGCACAGAGGAAGAAGTTGATGGACAGGGCAGAGAGGGCCTTCATTGTCACTCACTGACACCTATTTACTCATAGTAGTGACAGTAAATTTAAGCATAGTTTCTACTTTCCCAACTAAGCATGAAACCATCTAGAAATTGTCAACGTACATATTTTTAAAGTTTTACTGGCAACACGGAGATACAAAGCTCAATGGTAGAGCATGTGCCTGCTGTGTGTGCAACTCAGGGTTTAATCCTGCTCAGTGGGGATAATTCCGTTCCAGATTTGGTTTAAGGGTCTCAAGGAGACTATAATCTGACCACCCTCTCTTCTCAGCATTCTACCTGTAATCATGAATTCTAATCTCAAACCAAAGACAGAAGGTGTTTTCTCGGCAGCTGGGCTTCCCTCTTGACTTATATTAAGCTTCGAATCAACCAAGCTTCTGAAATTGCCTTTAGGTTAAACCGTATATGCCTGACTTTTGAGTGGTGTTTTTTCTCTATTGAATTACTTGCTTTTCTTCTTATTGTGATACTATACCTGCAGAAGCAACTTATGGAAGGGTGGGTTCACTTTGGCTCTCAGTTTAAGGACACAGTCCATCAGCAGTGAGAAGATGGAGAAATGAAAGGCCAAGACTTCTGTCTCTTTTCATTCAGGATTTTTAAAAAAAAAAAAAAACTGAAGGAGGTAGATGGCAGCAGTCGGCTTGATTTTAGTACTCTAGGATTCAGTCAGGGTCCCCAGCCCATGGTCTTTAGAAACACCCTCATAGAAGCACTCGGAGGTGTTTCCATGCTGACTCTAAATTCAGTGAAATGTATATAAAGAAAATATCCAATTAAAAAAAAAAAAGATGATTTTTTAAAAAAGCAGCCAGTTAACTCCTCCTCAGACTTCTCTAACCAAAGGAGACAATGCCAAAGGTTCATCCAGAACAAAGCATTACATTACTCTAAAAGCAAACCCTGCTTCACACTCACAAAGAGAAAGCCAGCGTGGCGACCTCCAGAACAACCACTGCAGTCGTGCAATGAGTGTCTGCATCCTCCAGACACCAGCTGTGTGCTGAGCTCGCCTGGGCTGGGCTGTGGAGATGGGTTGGGCTAGGATATCCAGAGAGATACACTAGCATAAAGGTGGCAAGGAGTGGTCCATGGCATAGGAAGGCATTCTAGTTTCATTTCTGTTATGATAAAAATAACCCCACAAAAAACAGCTTAGGGGAAACTGTACCTTTGTCTTCCAACTCCAGATTACTTACAGTCCACCACTGAGAGGAAGTTGAAGGAGAAATTCAAGTCACTAGTCCAATCCCTTCTACAATGGAGATCAGAGATAAGATGAGTGCATGGATCCTCACCTGCTCATCTTCTCAGTTGCTTATACACAGCTTCCATTGCTCTTACACATCTCAGAGTCTCACTCAGGAAATGATGCTGCTGCCGAACCTCCCTACAAGTCCACAACAGACACTTGATTCCAGGTTGGGTTAAAGTAATAGCTAAAATGAACCAGTACAGAATTACCCAAGAAACTTTAAAGGAAAAAAAATGGAACTGTCTCTCTATGTAGCCCAGGCTGAGCTTCAACTTGTAGTCCTCCCAAGTAGGTGAGATTCCAGTTATGACCTACTATGAATTCAGCTCATTCACTATGTACAGAAGAATGAGAAAGAGGACCAGGAGAAGGAGGAAAAAGACGATTAGGAGGAGGGAAAGGATGGATAAGCTAACCTCAGCAGAGCCTCTTTGGGGAAACAGTCTCAGGTTGCAGTCCTCTGAGACCTGAGGAAATGCAAGTGAAACTGGCATTCATCATAACTATGTGCCTAAAGTAAAGATAGGCAGAAATCCGGGACTGGTGCCCATTTCAGGCTTGAGTAACCGGTTAAGTGGAGGTGCAGCTTGCTATGAACAATGAGAGATCTAAGTGAAAAGTTTGATGTGGCCATCCTCTTTGGGGATTTGCTTAGTTATGGGATATAGCAGGTCATGCACACTGTGGTGGAGATGCACCAACAGCAACCCAAAAACTCAATTCATTCATTATATACAGAATGAGGAGGAGGAAGAGGAGGAGATGACTCTGAGGACACTGTCTCGGGTTTCAGTCATCCAGGAGGAAGGAAGCCTCTACAATGGAACCCCACATTAGACTTTCCAGAATGTTCTGAGAGCCATCTAGGCTCTATCTGAGGCTCATTCTGCCCTGTCCTCCTTCCTTCTTCCTCTCTTCACAGGAGTCAAACCTGCCTCATGCTCTACACAATTTCCCTGTCTACTCTTTTCTTTCTCCATTTTATCCTCAGGAATATCGTGCTTAGCTGTAGAATAATCTGATAAGTCGTAACTCTATCTTGCAACCTTGCTGTACCACACTATGGAAGGCCTGAGTCTCTTGCATTCTCCCTACCCGATGGTCACTATCATGGAGTTGGCAATGGAACAGACAGGGAGAGAGAAGACATAGAAGCACACAAGAAGCTGCATCTTTCAGTGCATTCAGGCAAAGCAGTACCAGGAACCCTAAGGCAGCCTTTGCGGAACAATTACAATGGCGGGTCCTGGAGAGCAGAGGAGAATTGTGACATACAGAAATTCTAGAAAGGGACTTAAGGGGATCTGAGCAGAATATTAACATCATGAGCTACATCCAGCAAGGGAGCCACTGTCTGCACAGGCCAAGACTGGAAAGTCTCCACATATAGGGAAGAGAAAGAGATAAGGTCCCCAAACCAGTATCAAGAGTGCTAAGAAAAGTTACATGACATCCAAGAAAGGAATCATAAAGTCACCATACTAAGAGTTCCGACTTAAGAGTGAAGTTGGTAGAAAGCAGGGAAGCAGAAAGAAAGAAGGAAAAATGAGAAGAAAGTATTGCGAGAAAAAGCCAAGAGGAAAAAAGAAACCCAAAATAAGAGAGGAAGAGACAGTGACAAATGCTTCAGAGGTCAAACAAGGCCATAAATCAAATCAAATCGGCGTGTCGGGAAGCTGGGGAAAGAGACGTCCAAGATGCCAGAGAGAAGGGGGTTGAGCAGAAAATGCAGTGAGACCAGAAGTCTCCTACGCTCCGTGTAGAACTTTGTCAGCAAAATAAATGGGAGAGACAGAGCTCCGGGGAAGACTGAAGACCTCTTTGAAAGTCTTCATGGTCAGAAGGATGCTGTGTATTTGTGAGCATACTCAACAGGAACAATGAAGTTTATATATGTAAATATGCTCCATACCAGCTTCCACCCATGAAGGCTTCATGTGACTGGACAGCATAGAGGATTTCAAAATATTTAATAGTAATGTCAACTGCTTTAGCTACTTCCCATACCGTTTTGGCTCTGCTGTAACCAGATTTTGCATGAACCCAATGTGCAGACTCCAGTGGCCCCTGAGAGCAGATGGCCTATGGGCATCTGCTTCCTGATTGTAGAGAACTCAATTGGCTACTGTCTGCCACATTAAAAATAAATAAATAAATAAACCTACCCAGGGTCCTGATTCCTGTTGAACTCCATTAGATATTTCCTTCGACTTCTGTTGTCCTGCAATAACCAATCCATCATGAGCCAGTTCCCCCTTTCCCACTGGGCTATCTATAAAATGTGACCTCTGAATACAGCCCAGCAATCAATACAGATTGTCACAAGCAAAGTCTCGTGGGTTATTACCCCCATAATGCTCTTTACTGTGCTCAATGGCTACCTTTCCTTCTCTTGTCTTCAGCCACATGGCATCTGTTCCTTTATATTTATTCATTTATCCATTACTTCTTGGTTCTTCTGCTCATACCATCCCTGTACCAAGCATCCGCAGGGAAAGAGTGTCTCTTCTACATCTTTATCTAGCTTAGCTATTTCGTTCAATTATTGGAGGGGGCTCAGTAGTTTGAAAATGAAGCGGCCCCAGGGTAGCCTGCACGGCATTAATGAGAGAGCTTACCGATAGCACACAACATTACTGAAGATGTAAGTCCCACTGTGTAGAGTTTGATTCTATGCCACCCCAGAAACAGGCATCTCTAAAAGGCCTTCAATCTAATGCTTAATTGAATACCGTTTTGTTTTGTTTTTTATTGTCGTTGGTTTTCTGTTCCTGAGACAGGGCCAGTGATGAATTTCACCTATTGTGGTGCTTTATATACAGCCAGCAATTGCTGTTCTAGCATGGTGCAATGAGCTTCTGCCGTTTTCCATTACTAAGACAAAAATTCTATTAGAATCATTTGCTTAGGTTGCTTTTTGCCATAGACCCCACCTATAGTCTCTGAACTTCTGGTGATTTCTTACAAAAAGGGACACTGGGATGATTGGGTACACCTTTGTTTACCTTGTCCTACAAAGACTGCAGTCTGCACAAAAGCATGTTCACCTTTTTTTATAGCAATCCCATATGACACTCCTCCTTATCAGGTTATACAGATGATGAGTATCCTGGGTGAGGAGGGGTATGAAAAACCATCAGTGTTCCAGGAACCCAAAAAGAACTACAAATCTTTTACATTATAAGCACAGGCTTCTACAGAACCTTTTCAGCAACTTTGTCAAGCCTGATATGCATGCTCTCACACTGTCCTACTGACACACATTCTACAGCTGTGGTCAGACCTTGCATGGTATGAGCAGCCAGCTCCATTTGGTTACTCTTCTAAACCTGCTAAACACTCAGGAGTTTGTATTATGTCACCTATGTAATGAAATTCATTATGCAGGATGGGAGGAATACCAAAACAAGATCCTAGCCTACCATCCCATGATGATTAGCAGGATTGTGGAGCTAACTTGGAGGAGTGCTCTGAAGGCCCACTGGCAAGGATTCCAAGTGAATGCAAGTCAGTCTTCAGATCCAGAAACTTGGGGGATTCTAAAAAAAAAAAAAATTTATTAACCTGGAAATACCTCATCACCTATGTCAGTTGTTTAGTTAAAGGAGCAGTGCTGGGCACCACAGCCCACATGGAAGGAACTGACTGATTACAGCTCTCTGCAACCCACAGTCATTTACCAGAATCCATATGTCTTCTTCATGAGATGATCTGGGCTGTTTAAAGAGCTCTGGGCTGAGCAAAAAAATCTCTACTTCTTTTAACTCTTGAGGATTTCTGTAATTTCATCACAGTCCCCAGGCAGTCTATGCTGTTTGGTATTCACCATTCTACTCTGGGTAGGCAACATACAGGATCCCATTTCATCCAATCATACAAAACTTCCTTTGTCCTTAGGCAAAGCTCCATAATGATGGTTTGCAGCTTATGCACCAGCAATACATATGCCTTGAGAATGTTCTCTTGTGGAAAAATATACACATATACTCTTGCAAAGGATAGCTCTCCATAGCTAGGACTAGCTTGATCCTTCTTACCTTTAATCCTATATCTATCCATGCTGTATATGTACCCAGTGCTTTTGGGTGTTGCCGTGAGTTAAAGTACACTCCACTCTGGTATTGACCAAAGCCCCAGTATTCTACACATTGATAGTGGACCACTGAATCCATAATTTGACATGAGATTTCTGGTCACCATGTATAGCCCCCACCTGAAGGAACCTTTATCATTCATCAGATTAGTGACTTAGGTGGTTCTATTTCAGGACATCTTCCTCTGCCGTAACTAGGGACACAGTGCAGGACCACCTTACCTCCCTGCCTTTCTCTTCTTTCAAACTTTTGGTAAAATCCTGGCCAGAAACACCCTAGGAATTCAACTTAATACAAATCTTAACACATTTGTTCTCAAGAAACTTTGACAGAATCCATCGTCCATTTTCTTTTTGGTCCCTGAGTTTAACACCTGTCTCATATGAAGTTCCTATTGCTGTGATAAAACACCATGACCAAAAGTGACTTGGAGAGGAAAAGGATTTATTTCATCCTACAAGTTTCTGGTTACACTTTTTTATTGGCTCCATCTCAATCACTCATTAGACAAGAAAATGTCGGACAGACTCACCTTTAGGCCAATCTTGTGGAGGCATTTTCTCTATTGATATTTGAGAGCCCTCTTCCCCATTGATTCTAGCTTGTGTCATGCAGATATAAAAGTAACCAAAACACCATACAAATTCAATTTGCATGATAGTGTGGATCACTGAGGTTTTCAAAGCCCCTCCTACCACATAAAGTCTATATATCATCACAGGACTCAGCAGAGTCACTCAAGCCCCATACCCACCTCATGGCCCTCTTGAATCAACTTCTTTCTTAACTCTCTGTGGACTTAGTGCTATCTGGTCCTCAGCATAAAAGACTGTACCACTTATTTCCAGTTTAACCTCTACTGTATTTTACTCCATGTTATTTATGGGACTTCCACTGGGGATAAACAAGTACACAAAGTCATATACACCAGGCCAATGCAGACAAATTTCTCACATATTTCCTCAAATTATACCGCCTTTCTTTGTCTCAAGTAGGGATGAGTGGTTATATTAGTTTTCCTGGCTCCAAACACTCAGATTGATCCAACATCTTCATAAGTGGACTTTCATTGCTTGATAAAATGTCTTTCCCAATCACACAGTTCAGGCACTGAGTATCCTTCAACTATCAGAGTTTCTTGTACTGGACCATTATTAATATTGGTCCATAATTAATGGCCTGGTGTGCATACTGAAGGATAGACTTTCCATGCTCTATTAAAGGAGAGACCTGATGGGTATCTTTTGTTACTTCTAGCATGTCTTCTGCCACCGTCTACTCCTCCTCCTCCTCCTCCTCCTCCTCCTCCTCCTCCTCCTCATTTTCTTTCTCCTCCTCCTCCTTCTCCAATTCCATCTGTGTGGGTTTCAGGTTTTTGGGTGCCTGGAAGAACTTCCTAGCATAGATTTATTGATCTAAATGTAACTCCACTCTCCAGTCATAAGATATGACAAGCCAGCATGACTATGTCATCCTTTCTTTTATCTAATTTACTCACCAAATCCGAGGCTAACACAGAAGACGATAGTCATGTGTTTTTTGCACTGTAATTTTCCTTTACCCAAACTAGTACCCAGTGGTTAGTCATCTCAGCCCCACATATATTCCTTATTAAACATAGCAGTGGCCAAGCAAACTTTGTACCAGCCTGTCAATATTCGCAACCCTTACATGTTACTCTCAGAGAACTTGCTATAAACCTTAAACAATTCTCTGGGAACCTCCAAGAATGCATGTGAAGGAGGGCGAACAAATTCTACTGACTGCCACATGAATGATATGATACACACACACCTACACACACACAGCAAACAAACACACACACATACACACTAATAACAAGTAAAATTTTTACTAAATTTTAAAAGTAGATAGTAGAACTTTTATCCACTGGAGACTTAGGAGAGGTAAAATTAAATTAGTTACCAAAATACCAGTGCCTAGATTGAGTGGGGCATAGTAGGGAGACTACAGGGGACAATGTCAACTATGGGTTTTAGGAAGACTAGAGAGAAACATTGGCAGCATCTCAACACAAGGAAACGCTAGGTGTTTAAGGAACTGAACATGCCAGTGTGGTCACTGCACAGTGGATGCATATATCCAGTGACCACACCATGCTTCATACATGCGTAGATTCAAAAGATAAAAGAAACTGGGAAATGGGGAAAAAAAACAATATAAAATGAAGTCTACAATGGATAAAACAGAGACTATGGAAATTATTCAAAGGATTTACATGCACTTCATGAAGTCTATCTTAGTCACTCTCTCAATGAATAGCCATCAACCTCTGATTAAAATATTTCTCTTTAATGCATCTTTTGAGTCAAAATGAGCATCAGTGCAGGAGGGTCCAGTCACTCTGTGCCCTCCTCAGCAACCCTATATGTACCATCTCCAGACAGTTCTGATGGCTGCCATGTTTCTAGAGATTCTTACTTCCCAGGATACAGGGACACAATACTTATTTTAATAACACAGCTGTAAGGTCTTTTTGTTTTAATGGAACCACATATACTCCCCATAAAATCAAAAGCCAGCACCCTGAAGTTTGTAGCTCGACTTTTTAAAAATTAATTCATGTTCCCTAAGAATTTTTGAACTGGGAGGGACTTTGGAAGATCATCTGGCACAAAACCTGCCAGGGACAGATGGTGGTCTGTCCCTCCCTGGTCCCCTGGAGCATGAGAGAGATGGACGAGAATGAAGAGCAAGAATGAGCATGGTTGCCAGGCAAAAACAAATCTTAAAACTGGGAAAATTCCAAACTTCTAATTCCAACATTCAATTATTTTTGTTTCCATAAAGCGTTTTATGATCAGCCCACAAATAATTGTCTTGGGAATAAAATAGCATATATGTGTGTGTGTGTGTGTGTGTGTGTGTGCATGTGTGTGTGTATAAATATATATATACATATATATGTATATATATATAATGTCAGCCATTGTAAAATTATATATTCATAAAAGTACTTCAATTTTTCTTAATTCATTTATTTGTGGATGTGTGCACGTGTACATGAGTAAATTAGCACACAGGGCATGTAAGGAGATCAGAGCACAAGCTGCGGGAGTCAGTCCCCTTCTTCTACCACGTGTTTCTTGGTAGAAACTCAGGTCATCAGGCCTAGTGGCAAACACCTTTACCTGCTACGCAGCCATCTTGCTGGCCTCATAAACTTACTTTTACTCAAAAGACCAGGTAGCAAAACAAGACTGAGGATGAGCGAGCAGGTGCCTCAACCCCCTCCTGGCACAACTGCAAACTTCCACATCTGGGAAAGCTAATGGTAACATGTATTAAGATCTAAAATGTACATATTGTTTGATTCCCTGGTCCTAAAAGGCCAATTTGAGAAAAATAAGCATGCCAGTACATAGATTCATGTACAGAGTGGTATTAAAATAATCTACATGCTCAACACAGGCTGGAGGGAAAATAGCTGTTCACAAGAATTCCTTGATCAATCCTTATTACACCAGAAGGAGAGCAGTGATATTGTCAGGTGTGTGAAGAGGTCATAAGACACATGATGGACAGGACAGTCCTTTCGTGTAAATGAGCCCGAAACACTGAGCATGGGAGACCACAGAGCTTAGCAATTAGGAATACCTGCATTTGATTACAATGTCTGCTATTCGGTAGCTGCATGACATTTGGCAAATTAATTGACCTCTCTGTGTCTCAGCTTCCTAATCTACAAAATAAAATGAATAAATGAATACTTCTTTCATAGGGTGATGTGAGTAATATAATACAGCATTTATCTATCTAGTCTTTAAAAAAAATAGGTGATGTAGCCAAAGTGTTATTTGTTATCATTTTGTTACTGTTATACTTGACATTTATGCTTATAAGCAAAAGTGAAATACAGACTCTATAGCTAAAGTAGCTGTTTGGTAGAATTAGAAGACAATGACGACAAATTTCACAGCAACATTTCATTTTTGTTTGAACTATTGTGTCAGGGTGTATGACTTTTATAGGTAACTGAAAGTTTTAAGAGAACAGCAGGAAGAGATGTGTTTAGTAGGGTAATAGGTCAATCTGGAGAAAAACACCAGCTTGCACTTGAATCTTTGTTAAGTGGACAGTGTAGAACTCTCAGAAGCAGCACTTGGAGCAAAGACGGAGTCTATTGTTTCTCAGAGCCACCATTTGTGCTATCCCCCACTGCTACTGCTTAAGCTGTGCTTGTGTGGTTAATGCTTCAACTATGTTAAAACGCATTTTTGTTTCTGTAAGTGCACTAAACATTTGAAAATTTCCATTAGCACCTCTGTAGAGAAGTTCAAAATAAAAGAAAAAATTCATATAATTATGAAAGCATTTGACCAATTTTACCTGTCATTTTCTATTACTTTTAGGTCAATAAACTTTCTTTTCATATATATATATATATATATATATATATATATATATATATATATAAAGTACATAGAGTACACACAAAAGCCTAAAGCAGATTATTGTTCCACTCTTGAAAACATCGTAAATACAGCATCATAAGAACGCTGACCGCGCAGAGGGAAGCATGCCTTTGCAGTGCATGTGTGCTGGGGGGCCTCACTGGCTGTCCATAGGCTGGGGGACCTCACTGACTGTCCATAGGCTGGGGGGCCTCACTGGCTGTCCATAGGCTGGGGGGCCTCACTGACTGTCCATAGGCTGGGGGGCCTCACTGGCTGTCCATAGGCGGTTTCTTCTTCATCCAGGCGCCAGTCTTTATTTAGACCTGTCACAGTCTCAAGACACCGTAACTATCAGGAAAGCTTTAATTATTTGCAAATATGTATTGACTGCATTTATTATCTCCGCTGATGTAGTCAGTTCAACAGCCATGGTCCCCTGATAAGTATATAAAGGGGAATAAAAGCAATAAAGTCCCCTATGACCTTGAGGTAATGAAAAGTTAGTTTCCCGGAGCTAGGGGGTGCACCCAAGTGTGGTCTGCTCCATGCTGGGCTTTACTCTTATCAAGTGGCTGCCCAGATCAGGAGGATCCAGGGTGCAAATGCACTTTGTCACAGCCAGCATGGATGCTGTGAAGAACATGCTAAGGGCAATATAAAGTAAAGCGAAAGCAGGGACCACTGACAGGGAGGATCCTCAGAGGAAATTACATGTGATGTTCACCCACGCATGTGAGTCCTAGGTGTCTGTGAAATGGAGACTTAAGTCTGTATAAAGGGGAAAATAGGGTCATGGGGCAGGATGTGTGTGTGTGTGTGTGTGTGTGTGTGTGTGTGTGTGTGTGCATAATAAAAATCCAAGTAGAGCCTAGGTATGGTGTGGACAGGATGGAGTTGAGAAGCATTGCAATGTCTCGGTGAAAAATTAAGCTACTTAACAACACAGACTATGACTTCAAATAGCAAAATTACCCATAAATTATGCAAAAGCAATCTGCATACATTCAAAGTAGCATATTGATTTGTTACCAATTGACAATTGTAGTTGACAGTAAGCCGTGCTGACCGGCATAACTAGGACTGACTACCTCCCAGGCCCTTCGTGTCACTTCCCTAGCTGGGCTTCCAGTCACCCATAGATTCTCTCAGGGGAGTACAGTCCCATTATAAAGAGCATGGAATCAGTGTGTATCTTCTGACCAAAGCCTCTCTTTCATTCTGTGAACTTAAGCAAGTCTCTTGAACCCTCTGGGCTTTTTTATAAAAATGAAAAATGAAGCATCCAGCTCATCGTAACTGCTTCATTAGTGGGAATCATTAGCTATCGAGTAGGTGACTAGACTTTGGTGTAAATTAACTTCATTTGCATCTCCAAGTGCAGAAAAAAAGGCTACAAATGACCTTCAGTGTCAATCTCTTCAGAATAGACAACTCTGAAGCAGGTGACTGGGACGATATAGCCACGGTGTTAAATGAATACTACCTACGTCTCCACCATCATCTAGTACTTTCACATAGAACAACATATATACGCCTGATCCTTTTGGCACTCAGAGATCTGTGGCAGCATGAGATAAAAATGTCACCCAGAGAGAAGGACACAGTTCAAAGAGACAGTGTGAGGCATGGAGTGGATGTCATAGCAAAGACTTTGTGGCCTTGGTCCTGAGGGAGAAACAGGAGTCTTCCAGAAAGGAAGGACAGGAGGTGTATTCCCAACAGAGTTCTCAGCTGGTGTGAGGCAGAGGCTCTGGGTCGTCTGACTGTCTGGGAATAGGCCAGAGGTCTAATTGTGCAGCGGACAATGGAGGCAGAACACAGATTTGGTATGATGAGTTTGCACATCAAGCAAAGGGAAACAGGCATGTTACTGATGATCTCTCTGAACTCTGAATATCCATGAGGATTAATCGTAATTTCTCTTGTATAGATCCTGAAATTGGATGCAATAGAGCCCCAGTTGCCTAGGCCTCATAGCTCATCAGCACAGCTGTCAGACCACGGATGTTTCTGATGTTGAAGCCCACGTACTTCCCTCTGCCCCCAGACACCTCTTAGACTCCAGAAAAGTCCAGAGGAAGAAATGGCCCTTCTAATAACCCCATCCTTCGTAGGCCCCTGTAATTCTAAGGTGACAGTCCACTGACCAACCAAAAGCTATGTCACCATGTCATCTACACTAACTCCTTCCTTAGCCTACACAGCTGCACAACAGACATGGGACCTCAAGCCTGGTCCTTTGCTTCTAGGGCTACCTCTCCCACACACCACCTCCTCCACAGACAGCCTCATTTTTCAAGTGACATCTTGGAGACCTTAGGGACAAATGACTATGTTACTACTCTGTCACATGCATACTAACCAGGTTAGGAGTCATCTCTTAAGGACACACTCTCTCAAAACACACAGCAAAGAAGCGAGTAGAAAGGTAATGGGTTTGCCTTGCATATCACACTTTCATTAGAAGTCTATACACACTGAGAGTCAAAAACTTTCTGTCAAACATTTTTGAGGAAATAAGTGTCAAAGCAACATCAAATCACTAGGAAATAAACAAAAGTGACCATCTCCCAACAGAGACACAGACCAGTGACCTCCCTCAATTGTCCAAGTTTCACCTGCAAGCCCAGGTCAGCCACCAGAGCACGTCTACAGCCCCCTTTGTACACATGCCACAGCCACTGGAGTGTCCACTTCCTCTAGCCTCTATATAATTAGCCTACAGATATTATTAGATGGTGATAATATCGGGGCACATCATGCTCCGTTTACAGGCTTGTAGTTAAGGCTGTTAGTCACGCTCCGTGTGACTACAACCAAATCTGTCACACAGTCTAAACTGACCAATAAATCCATGTCAAGTGGAGAGAATAATTTCAGTGATAATAAAAGGCAACCAGTTTAGATTTTTATTTTATTGGCAGACATTTCCTGCTGCCTGAATGTCATTTAATTTGCGAGGAAGCAGTGGTAAGAACCCAGAAGCTCCGAGGCATAGGTGCAACAGTGGGAATCAAGAGAGCTATTAGCTTCCTGAAGACAAGCTAATTGTTAGATTTGATGTTGAATTAATAAGTGCCATACATAGGGAAGAGGCAGCTGGAAGGATCTGAGGGGCACTCAGTTGTGCAGTACATGAATGTGGTTGCTATGGTGATGTGTTTGTTCTCCAGGAGACAGAAGTTGGAACATAGGATGCTTGGAACCAAGGATGCCGTTGTCTGCACGAAGCCCTTTGCCGTGGCTTACAGCTATGAAGCTTCTGAGGTCACACTAAGGGCTGTTTTGGATCCAGCATTGTTCTGGCAGAAGCAGGGGCTTATGGATTAATGCCATGAAGTCTGGCAAATGTTTCAGTAGCAGAGCCTGGCTCACGTCCTCCCACTAGAAAGGGCTGCAAACTGCCTGCCAATGTGAGGAGGAGGTGAGCAGGAGCTCAGAAAGGGATCTGCAGTTCTAGATCCACCTAAGACACAGAACTAGCGGGAGCCCTCAGCTCTGCCACCCAGCCCATTCCATAACCATGATAGTCAAGTGCTTGTACTGTGGAGTCATTTCCAAATATGATGCTGAAGAGCAAAAGCTAGATCTTTGGATGTATGAGAAATGCTAACAGTGACACACAACACACACACACACGCATACAGACCATCACACACACACACACACACACACACACACACATCCTACTAGTTATATAGTCTTAAAATGCAAATCTCATATAGCATTACACACACATGCATGTGTGTGTGTGCACACACATGTGTGTGGTGAGATTCTTGTGTATATGTGTGCACACGTGTGTGTGGTGAGATTCTTGTGCATGCTCAGTTCTGAGGATGGAGGAAAGGCTGATGCTTGGCTTCAGGCTCCCACAATTCTACTGCAGAAAGCTCTGTTTCTCCTTGTCATCACCTCCTTGCCTCTTCTAAACTGAGTTGTCCCCAGTTGGAATGTAAATTTTGTTTGATCAGACTTCAGCCATATTACTTTTTTATTTTCTTTTTAGTTTTTGTGGATGGGTGGGTAGATGTGGGTGGGTGGATGGTTGGGTGGGTACATGCCATCGTGCATGCACCTGTATGTGTATGAATGTGGAAGCCAGAGGTGGACATCAGGTGTTTTCTTCCGTAGCTCCCCTCCTTATATCTAGACAAGGTTCCTCAGTGAACCTGAGGATTGCTGGCTGAGTAAATGGCTAATGCATGAGCTCCAGGGATCAGCCTGTCTCTGTCTCACGGTGCTGAGGTTTCAGACAGGAGGAATGTCCCTAGCTTTTTTATGTGGATCCTGCAGATTAAAGTCAGTTCTTAAGCTTGAATAAGGAGCACTTTTCTTACTGGGTCATCTCGACAGCCCCTGGCATGTTATTATCAGTAAGCTACTAGGAAGCATCTTCATAGCTGCTCTGCATAGGCATGCTCCTTGGTGTAAAGATTCCAAATGATGTGGTGATCCAGTTATTGAGAGAGTCGCATGAGGACAGACCAAGCATGCCTGCCACCCTGCTTGGGCCAGTCCCAGTCAGGCTAAAAATCATTTAGAGTGTTACTAGGGTATGGTTAGGCCTTCAATATTTCCAAATAATGTGCCTTTGCTGTTATTTTATATTTATATTTACAAAAATGAAGGCTGGGCTATGTACCAGCAAGGCACTGCTTTGTGAGTTGTCAAACCACACGCCTTTATTTCCTGTCGCTGCCCTGAATCTGACAGCACCATTCAGAACAGCCAACTGAAGGCATAGATTCTTCAGTCTCTATTTCATCAAACATTCAGTGCTGTGTTAATTGTGTTAATAAGGCTGAGAAGAATGAACTAAGAATCTAAAAATAATGTCCATGTTAATGAGTCATGATGCCTTTTGTGGTACTGCATTATTTTGGGGAAAAAAATGTGAGAAATCCAGATGAACGAAAGTCATGACATATTAATGATTTCAAACGAAGCTTGAGCTGGAATTGGCAGAACAGAAAGGCTCATGAATAATTCACATAAGGCATCAATTGTTTTTGCCTTCATGCAAAAGGTTAAAATGTAAAAATGGGGGAAGGGAACAGGCAGAGAGATGGGCTTGTGTGTTACTGTGTCCTGTGATCCCCTTGCAGTTGAGGGTTAATACAAGTTCAAGCAATGCAGTCGCCTTCAAATCAGTTCAAGGGGTGATACTGAAATCTCCTGAAATCTCTTGACAACATGCTTAGCTCTTCCTCATTCTGGCAGCTGCTGGAGAAAGTTAAGACTATATATTTGATACCTGGTGAGTTTGAGTCTATTATTTGAACTCAGATCTTCAAATCCTGAATGCATAGTCCCCAGGAAGAAAGGAGAAAGGAAACGGCAGTGAGGGCTTTGGTTTAATCCAGTCTCTGCTTATCTCCACCTTGCAAGCAGCCTCACCAGGGAGTAGGGGGCCGCCTCTGAAAGGATGCCCTAGCAGATGGCAACTGTGAATGGGCCAGTAGTACAAACCCATAGGGTCACCTCTTTACTTTGATATGATCGGTTTTGGCCTTTTTCTCTTCTTAAGCTGCTTTAGAAAGCAAAACTGTAATATACTGAAAAAAATAGCCCCTAAGCCAGGTGTGGTATGCACAGCTGTAATCCGGCACATGCAAAGCTTAGACATTTGTAAATAGCCTGAGCTGTACCATGAGATCCTGTCACAATACATTAATTAACTAATCAATAGTCTACTTTAGTTGTATATGTGTTGTCATGAGTTAATATGCAAAATCAAATTTCTGTCAGATCTACGTGATATATTTGTATTGTATAAATAGAATACATTGTATATATTGTAAAACTTGTAATAACCATTAAAAATTAACTTACAAGGTAAAAAAGAAGACCAGGGCTGGAGAAGTGGCTCAGAGGTTAAGATCACTTGCTATTCAGTTGTGAGGACCAGAATTCATGTCCCAGCATCGAAGTCAGGCAAGTCATGACCATCTGTAACTCAAGAGCCAGAACATGTAAAGTCTTCCTCTGGCCTCTGTGGGCACCTGCACACATGTATACATACAGCCACATAGTCACCTGGACATGGAAACATACCCACATCAAAATAAAAACAAGTCCTTAAGAAAAATTTCTGCCAAATTCATATGGCAACTCTTCTCTTACAAGCTGCCAGCCCTCAAATGCATCCTTTACATCTGGATGCTTCAGTTTCCTGTGTGGCATGAAGATAATAAAAGAACCTATCTCTCAGGACTGCAAATCAAGTGATATATTTATGTGTTTATACACACACCCACCACTTAGTACAATGACTAGGTTATTAATAATTGGTAAACGCAGTAGCTATTTTCCTTGTTTAGATCTTTCCTCTGGTAGAAATATATATATATGAATACAAATATATCCTTCCTGTTAATACTGTGATATTATGTATTTATTTATGACATATAAGAATGTATTTATATTTATATATAAGCTTATCATTTCTCTATGAAATATGTATATTCATGTACATATATTTATATATTTGCCTATAATATACAGATATGCCATAGGTAAATATATCATCGATAGTACAGATGATAAATGCTTTAATCATGGTTTTTAATAGTTTCTTGCTCACAAAAAATCAAAATTATCCATTGCATTGATGTATAATGACATTTAATATGTATATTAGAATTGCTTTAGACCTCGATTTTGACAGGCCTGGTAAGTTTTCCCTTCTTTTAAAATCACTAACTTGGAGTGAAAAAGTGACACTTAACACTGGACAGTGTCATGGATCTCATCAGTTGGATTTATCTGTGTTTGTTTGCTGGCTGATTGGGTCCTTTCCCGGGAGTTTAATGGAAGCAGGGAGCCTTGCCCGGCAACTTACAGGAGAAACAGTGTTTCCCTCTCCTCTCCACTCAGCACAGGGCCCTTCTCCTGCAGCAACATCAGCAGCACTGCAGAAGGAGACTGGCTCGTATAGGTAGAGGCCGAGAGACACTGCGGTAGTGTGCGTTTTCACACTCGGTGTCATACTTCTGTTTCTAATGTTAATAACACAACAAGGCTATTCTCCTATCTAGTCCTCACAAATTGCAGTCTGAAAGGGCTCAGAGTAGCATAAAATGTATAAACATGTCTCTGGTGCATTTTCAAAGAGGACAAACCACAGATTCACTTCAGTGTGGGGATGGAAACCTCACTTAATGAAAAACAGTATGCATGTTAACATTAACAAATTCAATACAGCTTCCAAGATAGATGGTGGTGGGGAGAAACCTAATGCCAATTATGGAGAATAGCATTATGGAGTCTTTTCGGGGTACTGGTTTGTCACCTTGCCACATGGAATGACACTGTAGGTAAAGGTACTTTCAAAGACCCATCTGCAGGTTGGAACAAGCACAGGGTTTGAGAGTCTCTGGATAGGAGGAAGAGAATAGAAGAAAAGGTGACAGGCAAGAACTGAGACCGGAGAGAATCTGAATCCTGAGGGATGCCAGCTAGGTCCACCAATAACCCCCAGGTTGTGGCTTGGCACCAGGAATGGAGGCCAGGGACTTGAGACAAATCTAAATCCTCGGTTCTATCTCAGATCTACTGAGTAAAGACTCTGGGGTAGGCTCTGCTGTCTCCTCTGCAGAATCACCCAGTGATTCTGATGCTTCAGTTCTAGTGGGCTGAGAGCATGCTCAAAGGGACTATGAAAACATGACATGTTAGCCCAGCCAAGCAACAGCAACTCCTATTGTAAGGACTGACAGCTGAGATCCACCCAAACCAATGAAGCTGTTGAGTGAGATGAATACATTGATGTTTTCTGAAAGCCCACCAGGTCACTTTAATGCAGGACCAGCTTTGATTCTTAGACTACAGGTTTGTAACAAACAACAAACCAATCACAGAGAGAGAGAGGATTACATGGAGCGCTCGCTCTCGTTTCAGCCTGATAATGTTGGTCTAAAATTAACACCGTCTTCTAATGGTCAATACCAGTTGTCTGTGAACTTGGTAACAATGCTTCATTGATTGTTGATATCAAAAAGTTCTTCTTTCCTAAGTATCTTGAGGTCCACTTGTGTTCACACAGACTAAGTTGTCAATTAGCCAGGCAGAATTATTTGGGTATGGAGGTGGGAGTGGACAGCTATGAAACCAAATAAAATATTTGCATTTTCCCTTATGAGTTAAAAAAATAAAAGGTAGTTATCCCCCACCCTAGGTCCAGTGTCATCTTTACTCAACATAAAGCCTTGGGCACTTATGAACTAAGGAATCTAATACTGAAGAAGGTCTTATGGTTGGGGACTTATCTCAGAAGAGGCAGGTAGGGTCTCAAGCTTGTTTATAAGCTGAAAATCAAGCAGACCAAGAATGGCTTGCCCTCAACCATTCCTTAATGGCTGAGCCAGGAGAGATCATGAAAACCAACCCTCCTACCACCCAAGGCCAGTTGCCCACATTCTTTCAGAGCTCACTACACAATGGGCTAGCCTGCTGTCTCTCTCTCCCTCCTTCCCTCCATCTGTCTCTTGCTCCTCAATGGATGCTTGGTTCAGTGTCGCCTTCAGACACTCTCACAAGTACTTTATATACGTTGTGTCTGTAAATCACCACCACATCCCGTAGGCCATATGTTAGTGCCATGATGGTCCTCATTTTCCTGCGGAACCCAGATTGGGATTCAATATTTGGAACAAGAGTCATACCATCCCCTGCTTCTACAAGCCAGCTCCTGGAGCATCATGTGCATAATACTTTCCTTACAGCTGATATGCCATACATAAGAACATCCTAAACATGCAAAGTTGAGGGAGATACCTAGATTGGTTCTCTTGTTGTGATAAAAAGCCTGGTAAAAATCACTCCTGGAAGGAAGAGTTTTATTTAGCTCACAGTTTCTGGGTAAGATCTGTCATGTCAGGGAAGGTTCAGTGACAAGAGCATGAGGCAGCTGGTCACACTGCATCCAGTCAGGAAGCCGATAGCAACAGATGCTGAGGCTAGTCCAAAACTCCAGGTCACAGAACAGTGATGCCTTCACTCATGGTGGCTTTTTTCTACATCAATTAACTCAATCTAGAAAACCCTTCACAGACATGCCCAGGGATTATCTATTAGGTGATTCTAGGTCCTATTAAGTTGACATCATAATTAAGTTTCATCTGCACAAACACATACAAAGTCTAAAAAGTTAGCCCCTCCTTTCTCAGCATCTCTAGGCTGGGCTGGAATTGTCTTTCCTTCTGGGGAATAACACAGACTCTTTGAAGGAGGGGGCCATTACTCAGGAAGGGTTCTGGGGTGACTACTTGCCTGCTCAGATTAGCATCTCCCTTGTTCCCCGTCTCTGCTCTGATCACTACTGCTGCTAAATCTCCTCGTGACTGTGCAAGCAAAGTGGGATACCACATTTCCAGCATTTCCTAGGACTTTGTGGAAGGACACAAGGAATCCTGTTGCCTAAGAAGAGAGACAAGAGCCTTAGCGCCTCCCTTTAAGTAGCTCTAATTCAAGTCCACTAATGAAAGGCAGAACGTGCGGACAAGCCCAGTGAAACCCTTGAGCTACTTTACAGCAGTTTGCACACTGAGCAACCCCACAGATTACAGAGTGAACGTCAGCCCTTGAAGTTGCACGGCACATAATTCACACATCCATATGTGGCAGTTTTGCTAATTGTCCTTGAGACTTTGCCACGGCAAACAGAAAGCAAAGTACTATATACACACACTTTTCCCAGGACAATGCAAGAGTTTGAAGACTCTGTCATATGTAGTTTTCTAAAATAGTGATATCAAGTCTTCTCTTAAATTCATATTGTCGTCTGTTCAAGAAATATCTGTCTAAGGACTGGAGAGATAGTTCAAGGAATTAAGAACACAGTCTGCTCACACAGAGGACCCAGGTTCGGTTCTAGCATCTGTATCAGGCAACTGTGATACATTTATAGCCCCAGCTTTAGGATTTCTGACTCCCTCTTTTGACCTCCAAATGCACCGAAACTCACATGCACAAACACACACACAACTAAAAATAAGACTAAACATTTTTAGAATTATCTTCATAAAATAATAGATCCTTATTTATTTTATTGGTTGTTACAAACTTGTGGGGATATATACATATGTGTGTATCTGTGTGCATGAATAGAAATGTTGTGAAAAATATAACTGAATTCTATATATGGTTTCCTGGGTCATACCCATGTAGATGACCAGCCAGACTACAGCCTCAGGTCTGAGACCCAGCTATATGCCGTATGGCAGTGCACAGGTCACGCTGATGTGGGTGGGGATAGTGGCACACACAGCAACCACAGCCTCAGGAGGCTCTGTGAGGAGGACTGTTTGAAATGGCTGCGTCCAGAGCCAGAAAGAATCCCAGGGAGAAGAACCTCCAAAGGGGTCTCACTGGAAACAGAACTGAGGCCACAGGAGTGGGAGGACCACATAAGGCAATATGTTTCAGCTTCTCCAACTATGGCTCTCAGTGAGCCACAGACTTTACATCACATATCAGCATTCATGCATGCACAAGCATGCATACACACACACATAGACACATCACACACATGTAGATACACATAAACATACACATGTGAGCACTTACATACAAACATGGACATGCACACATACATGAACACATATGCACATATACAAAAAAATTAGGCATGCATACATGCATAGACATATACATGTGGACATGTATATAGAGACACATATATACAAATGTGCACACATACATACAATACACAACAGTAACAATAAGAACCCAATGGAAGTATTCCGAGCTGCCTCTCACCCCACTTGGGGTATAGCACTCTGATGGTATTATGGTCAACCTGGTTCTTTTGTTGAATGCTGTTATATTTCAGTTTCAAGAACACTGCTTTATGGAGGAAAGCAGAGAGGAGTTTTGGCAGAGGGTAAGACCTGGGTCCAAGCCAGTAAGAAGCTTTGATCAGTAGTGGCCAAGTGCCTGGCTCTGCAGTAGACCATATCAATGACCCACTAGCCTTATTCATGAAGCCCTTCTGCCTGTGCAGAGGAGATTCTCGAGAGAGTTATGTTAACCAAATGAGCTATCTTCACTGAAAGGAAACTAGTTGGCTCAGATCCTCGGGCCTCTGGTGGCCCAGCTTAATAGTCCATCAAGGACTCGTATTCTCACCTGACCTTACAATAAAAGCCTTTACAAGAGAGAGCTGAAGGTTGCACACTCTAATAGGGCCAAGGCATCAGGCTTCTCTGAGGGAATTCTCCCAAGGAAGTTAGTGTCTGGGTTGACATCAGTGGGGAAAAAAAACTACTTCCTAAAAATAGCTTGGGCTATTACATAGATATTCTAGAAATGCTGCTCCATCGACGGCAGTTCCTTCTCTCTCCTTTCTTGACCTGCAGTGTGGAACTGCATGTTTTGTCTCCTCACTTGCTGCTACCAGATTTTGGAAGTTAAAATGTCAAGGTGCCTTTTACTAGCAAGTGAGTGTAAAGGAGGGAAGGGCCCCCTCAGAGTCAGTTCAGGACTTACCCAGACACCAAATCCTCATCAACAAGGAGATTTATCACCCAGGAGGGCAAGCATTAGGGGAAGCTGCAAAGGCACACCAAAGTAGCAAGTAGCAAGCAAGCAGGTTTTTGGTTGGTTGGTTTTGTTTTGTTGTGTTGTGTTGTGTTCATTTTTGCAGGCATAGGCTTTTAAGGAGAAAAAGGTGAATTTGTGCTAGGGCAAGTTGTTATGTCCTTATTGGACATAGTGGCTAAATAATGAAACTTGATTGTTGGACCTTGGTATTTAGTCTCAGGAATAAGTCGGGGGTCCAATAAGGAAATGGACCCTGGGATCTAGCTTTAGGAATGTTATCTAA
Organism: Mastomys coucha; assembly: GCF_008632895.1. Classification (NCBI taxonomy): domain Eukaryota; kingdom Metazoa; phylum Chordata; class Mammalia; order Rodentia; family Muridae; genus Mastomys; species Mastomys coucha. The sequence goes on from NW_022196898.1 coordinate 18,151,247, forward strand.
TGGTTTTAACAAGGGAGAGGTAAAGGAGAAACGGCAAAACCTGACGATCCCATGCTTGGGCCTGTGTTGGCCACACTCAGGCCTGCTAGAGTCCTTCAGTAAGCAGTTCACCTGTTCCAGGATTGTGATCCTGACCTAAGAGGGAAACGGTTCAGAGTAGGATCTGTCTTGAGACTGGCAATTCCCAGGCAAGGTGGTTGAGGTTCACCCCCCTCTCGGCTTTTTGCCTTTGCTCCTCAAGGACCTGGGTTCTAACCCTAGATGAAGGCTACAGTGAGACATAGGGGGAACAAGCTGCTCCCAACCTCTATCCTAACCCCTGGGGCAAGCTGATTTATGTTCTGACTTCCCATTTCATCTGGAAGACTGGAATAATAATAAATACTTTACAGTGGTGTTTTAAAGGTCAGATGCAACCTATGTAAAACAGGAGAGAACCTGTCTTTCAGCATGTAGAGGTGCTGGAAAGGGTCACAGTCACACTTGCCACTGTCATTTCCATGGTCAAAGTTTGATTGATAATAGAATAGGAAATGGATCGTGACTAGAGTCACCATGATTCATGCTGTGCATGGTGCCTTCTGCCCACCTCAATACATAATGTTGGAGCCAGTGGCTACACAGTAGGAAGGCCTCCAAGGAGGACACAATGTATTTGAAGTGGTCACAGTCAAGTCACAATGTGACATGAGAAATTTAAAAGAAGAAAGGCTGAACTACTGACTGCACTCTACACCACATTCGCAGATCTCAATTCTCCTTCATTAAGAGACACCTCCTCCCAAGCCCTCACTTCACTGTTTCAGGCACGTAGGGATGCTTGCCAATGCCTTGCCATGTAGGATTGGGCAATCCTGCTGCAGCTCTGAATCTGATACTCAGGTTCTGTTTGAGAGGTTTCCTGATAGTTGGAGATAAAAAGCCAACGCAGAGGCACTTGGCAAAAGAAGCGTTCTGGGGTCTATCTGCAAGCCTAGAAAGAAGCGTGCTAATGCCTTTCAAGTCAGGTGGTAAGGGGTCCCTGGAGGGGAGATGCACCTGAGACTCCGGCAGGAGCCATGAGTCAGTGTCTCCACTGAGCCGTGAATTCCATGATAAGGGCCTTTTTGGAAAGAGAGATGCATCAGTCCATGAATTTTGCACAGATAAGAAACATTCACTTTAAGTGAAGATGTCAACCAAAACTCAGAAAATGAGCTGCTATGAGCAAAGTTTGCTGTGTTTAAAAGTAAATTCTTGATTATGTAAATTCATTTACTTTTAGATTAGACCATTTGTGCTATTAAGATAAGCAGAATAAACAAACTCGACACTAGGGAAAGCTCAGACAGCTTCCCCCTCACTAACCCTCCTCCTTTTCTTAGTGTTCTGAGACAGGGTCTCAAGTAGCCCAGGCTGGCCATCAACTTGCTATGTAGATGAAGATAACCTTGAACTCCTATCTGAATTCTGAGAATTATAGGTATGAGCTGTTATACATGGTTTATATGATGCTGGGTATGGAACACTGAGTTTTTGTGCATGCTAGGCAAACAATCTATCAAATGAACCAAAAAAATAGCCTTTGTTCACTAACATTTATTTGTTTATTTATTTATTCACTCATTCGTTCATTCATTCTACATCCTGATCTAGCCCCTACCCCAGCCCTTTTTTCTTCCCAATTCCACCCTTCAAATTCCTTCCTCCATTTCTCCTTCCCCTTCTCCTCAGGGAAGGGGAAGTTCCCCTTGGGTACCACCCCACCCAGGGACATCCAGTTGCAGTAGGCCTAAGAGAATCCTCTCTCACCGAGGCTCAACTAGATAGTCCAGTTTGGAAAGATCCAATGGCAGGCAACCAAGTCAGAGACAGCTTCCACTCCAATTGTTAGAGGACCCACAAAAAGACTGAGAAGCTGCACATCTGATATAAATCTGTAGGGGCTCTTAGGTCCAGCCCCTCCATGTTCTTTGGTTGATGGTTCAGCCTCTGAGTTCCCATAGGCCTAGGTTAGTTGACTCTGTAGGTCTTCTTGTGGTGTTCTTACCGAATTTGAAACACATCCCATGTAAGATAGCCAGTCTCTCTCACTAGTAATGATACTCTGCTCTGCTTGCAGACAGGAACCTAGAAAAACTGTGTCATGAGGGGCTTCATCCAGTAGCATATGGAAACAGATGTAGAGACCCACAGTCAATACCTAGGTAATTCTTGGGGAGTCTTGTGAAAGAGTTGAGGCTAGAGCTGGGGGTGCTGAAGGGGCCAAAGTCACTAACTTTCAATACCATCAGTTAAATATCAGAGCCTGTATATACATCTAGTGGCTTTGAATTCACAGTCTTTCAACCAGTCTCAGGAGAAGAGCACCATCCTTGCTGTCTTTCAGCTTTTATTAATGCTTAGACTTAATCTAAAAAAAAAAAAACTCGAAACATAAGAGAAGTTGGTCAGAGCAAGATGAATACCTTCTTCTGCTGTTAAAAATTCAAGGATTGATGATGGATCAGGAGCTATATTTCTGTCATGTTGACATCCTTCTCTTTTTGTTACAGAGTGTCACATTTCCTTAAGTCTGTGCAGGTTAGATAATTTATATGAGCAAGTATGTTTACTTTTCTATGAAAAGAATTTGCCACTAAGCCTATGAAATGTTTTTTTTTGATGGGGTATTAAAATTAAAGAAATTGAAAATGTTATTGTGTACTCTTAAGGACTTCCACTGCTACAGCTTCACCCAACACTTGAGTTGGTGGTGAGCCTTCATCTTGGCCAAACCCATCCTCCCTGAGGTCCAGGTATCATAGGGACATAACACATGGCAAAGATGTATTGAGAAAGAGCTTCAAAGACAATGGAAAACCATCAACCAGTTTCCCTTATTCAATAACCATTAAGAATTCTAAAGGCCAGATGTTGCATCTGGCCTTTCTATGAGCACAGGACATATGCTCATGGTCATGTGTTTCTGCCAAAAGAAGTGGCTGTGTTGAAACTTGAATACCATACCAGGTTTTGCATTCCCAAAAAGCCTTTCACTGCAGACAAAGCATGCTCTCTCCACTGATATCCCCAGCTACATCCTACCCTGTTTTCTTGCACAATTAATACTGCATGTACTCAGTTAGCCATTCAGTCTTACTGAGGGATGAGTGAGTACAGAAGGGCATGGTGAAGCCTCAGGATACCTTCCCATATGAATATGGAAAACTCTAGCTTCCTCTGAGTCCTGATCACTTACACTACTTATCCTCACTCATTTTTACAATCCCTTAGCCCTCCACTTCTTATGGTCCAGATATCTTCTGTTTATACTTAGCATCCATGCCTCTCTCAGGTTCATCTTTCTTCTCTTCCCTTGTTCAAATAATTGTGCTCCATAAACCATCCCCAACAGACTACTCAGAAAAGATTGCTAGTATGATTACTGACCTGAAGTTAGAATTTTCTATGTCAACCGTAACGTAATTTTGTTTTTCCTCAAGTTATACACTAATGTCTGAGCCAGGTTGGTACATGGAGCATGTTGCCCATGTCCAATGTCTTCTACTAGTTAGACTTTAACTGTTTCTCCTTAAAATGATCACCCAAGCTATTGACTTACTCCAATAAGCTATCAGTCATGTTTTCTTTCCTGGGATTGGAATTTTAATTTAGAAAATACTTCCAGGGCTAGAGAGATGGCTCAGAAGTTAAGAGCACTGACTCTTCTTCTGGAGGTCCTGAGTTCAAATCCCAGCAACCACATGGTGGCTCACAACCATCCATAACAAAAGCCAATTCCCTCTTCTGGTGTCTGAGGACAGCTACAGTGTACTTATGTATAATAAATAACATAAATATTAAAAAAAAGAATAAAGAAAGGAAGGAAGAAGAAAGGAAGAAAGAAAGAAAGAAAGAAAGAAAGAAAGAAAGAAAGAAAGAAAAGAAGGAAGAAAGAAAGAAAAAGAGAGAGAGAAAAACTACATTTAAAAAAAGAAAAGAAAAGGAAACACTTTCAAGGGAGTTGGAGGGTTGTCTCAGTGGTTAAGAGCACTATCTACTCTTCCCAATGGCCTTAGTTTGATTCCCAGCATCCACATGGAAGCTCACAACAATCAGTAACTCAAATCCCAGGGGCTCCGATACCCTCTTCTGGACTCCTCAAGCACCAGGAAATCACGTGGTACACAGATATACATTCAGATAAAACATTCACACACAAAAAAATGAATAAATAAAATTTTTAAAAAGAATAACTTCAACACCAATAACCTCCTGGGAAGAACAGTGATGTGAGCCAAGAATCAGAAGTGCAAAGAACAATTTTAAGCTGGTCCCGTTTTCCCAGCCATCCCCCGCTACACACACTTTCCAGGGAGCCAATTACACAGAAATAGATCACTTGGTACCAAAAGGAATTGTATGACCACATAAACTAATTGGTTGACCAGGTGACAATTATTCACAACGATCTCCCTTTGGCAGCTTGAGTTTGGGCAGATATACTCTGTAGTTGTGACTAATTAGATCCTCAGGTGTCACCAAAACCTGGTGGCACACAGGAGGACTACAGAACTGAATTTTGAAGGTCATCACCGATGCTCACCAGCATTTCCTCTTCACGGTCGGCTTTGCCATGTGGTAAGGCTGCTGGCATAGCATTTCCCAACAGGCTTTCCAGACAATTAAATGCACAAGTGTGTATTAAGAGCAAGGCACAGTCGTTGAGACCGGGCAAGCACTCAATAATATTAACAGACATTATTTTCTCCTTTATTCTGAAATGACAGCCAGAGTAGAGCAGACATCTCTGCCACTGTGCAAGGCAGCATGTTCACATGAGTACTCCGACTCTGATGTTACTTTACTTCTCAGTGGATGAGGGCCAGCTTGAAAGGCCCGCAGGCTCAGCTTGACGTCTGGATCAGACACTTGTTCTGTGAGCAGTGATTCTTAACTAGTGGCCTCCCCCTCCCCATCCAAATCAGGTACATTTGGTAAGGTCCAGAGACATTTTTCTTTGTCACAATTAGTTTGAGTCTACTGGCACACAGAACATAGAGGTCATCCCATAATGTAGAGTTTACCCCCTCCCTCAGCCTCTATCATGTACATCACATTGAGAGGATCCACTCTGTGAAACCTGGGAGAGGTGGGGTAGGGACTCGACCTCCTCCTTGCTTATAAAGGAAAATGAGCGTCCCCAGCATGACTCTTATAGTCATAAGTAAATACAATGGGTAAGATGCAGCAGATTCCTTGCCATATGGCCAGATACAGTGATGCTGGTGCTGATATAAGGATGGCGCTGTTTGAGCTTCCCATGCCACAGGCTTCAGTCATGAAAATAACTTGATCACAAGGGCTTCACTCTTACGACTTCAACCCTTCTCAAGATGTCCATAGCAAACATTGAAAACAGATTCTATTCTGCTAGCTACTCGGTGATTGAGACACCCTTTCTGTCTTAATTGAGGTGCAGTTTTCACAGGGAACAGGATATGTCTGAACATAGGTATTTGAACACAAGAAGATACAAGTGTCTCAGCAGGCTGAGGACAGCAGTACCACACAAAAGCATTGGACATGCCATTACGTCTCAGCACCTCCAAACCAAACGCAGTTTATCCCTTTACCCTACCACCTAATCTTCATGCCTCTAACTTCCCAGTCCCACTCCACACCACTTCTCAGACCTATGGAGATGAGAATTACTTTGTATATGGTTGTAGTTATCAAAATCTGTAACTAACACTGACTTGACAAGTTCTCATGGGACACTTCTGTATAGCCCCAGGAGATGAAATTGTCTTCTGAAAGGTTAGTGAAAATCTTTCTCCCTAATAGAAATAAGACATATCTTTAAAAATGCATAGGTCTACTTGCTGCTTACCACAGAGAAAAGGCAAGGAAGATGATTATATATATATGCTATTCCCCACCAAGAAGTGGCTTAATATAAAAGACACCATGTGGATATTTCATTTGATTTTCATTCATTGAGTGTGGTGGCACATGTCTTTAATCTCAGGACTCAAGAGACAGAAGCAGGAGGATCTCTGTGAGTTTGAGGCCAGCATCATCTACATAGTGAGTTCCAGAACATTCAGGGTTGTAGAGAGAGATCCCGTCCCAAAAAATTAAATAAATATATCCTAAATGTTTTCCATATTCAGATACTGTCATGTGCCTAAAGACACAATGAACAAGCCACCATCCCTGTTCTCAGGACCTTCACTGTGCATCCATCTCCTTCTGGTGTCTTTTTTACCCTTAGTCTTAGATCAGTTTCTCAATCATTTTCAGGGAGTCATTCAACCTACCTAAAATGACCTTTCTATGTTTGATTATAAGGCTTTCTTTGTCTATCAAAGTCAGTTTCAAATCTAAACCAACTCTACCCCAAGTAATATATGCTCTATTCTTGCAGCAAATCCACTCTCTTTCCCCAACCCATTCCCTTTCTATATGTACACAAAATATAATTTAAAAACTCTTGTAAGACAGGTCTACCTATGCTATAACCTAGTACAGGGTATAATGACTGATCTCAGTCTGAAGAGAGATACTAAATTAAATTGCTTTCATTGGGTGGAGAAAGCCAGGGAAGCAGGTCCAGGTACAGAAATACCCTAAGGGGAACTCATTGCCTATTGTCTGTGCCTGTCATATCTAGCAGGGAACTAGACCATAGCTTGGAAAACAAATGTTTTTTGAAAATTCAAGCCCAAATATTTGATACTTACTTTGTAATAGACTTAGCCACACAAGGCAGAACCTTAATCTGGTCTTTTAGGTATGGACCCAAGACTCAAGCACCCAGCAAGCACTAGAAAAAAAAATGGATTAGAATTGAGAATAGGAGAAAGAAGGAAGCATAGATCATTTAAGCAAATTCACTGATCAGTGCATGAGAAGAATACATGAGAAAAGTATCAAGAAGAAAACGATCCCAAAGACTAAGCCACTTGCTATTATGGTGTGGTTCTAGAGCACTTGGTCTGATGGAGCACGCCTCTTGAGCATATCAGTCTAGCTCTAACTGACAATGATTCATGAAGTAAGAGCAGGTACAAGAAAGACAGCAAGGAACCCTACCATTGTAGCAGGGCCTACAGAGCCTAAGCTGGGCACACCTTTGTTCCAACATCAGGAAGAGAGAAGAGGAAGATGCTATTGGCCATCATCCTGCATCAGACCAGAGGAGCTGAAAACTGAGCCCAGGACATGGACTATGCTTCTGCTCAGGTGGTCAGTCTGAAGCAGGGCTTGAGACAGAGGTGGAGTAGGTCTAGAAAAGTGGCTGTTGTGTTTTTAGAGAAACAGGGGCAGAAATGTTGAGCTTCTACTCTTGACACCGTTAGGTATCTCCTGACAAAGACTGGGAGACTCAAGATTGCTGGGCAAGCTTCTTTCTATTCTACAAAATCCCATGTTTGCTGTGGCTAACAATAAGAGGAAGACAAAGGCATACATAAATAATACACTCCGTGGGTGAACAAAAGCACAGCTGTGCATATATGCCAGTTCATCCCAAAACACTCACAACGCTGCCAATGCTCCATCCCCAAAGGAGACAATGAGCAGATTAGCTCAAGTGTGAATCAAATTGTGCTTGCTCTTTGCTTCTCACACTCTTAGAACAGTTATCATACACAGGAGACACGGAGTGTGTGTTACCACAGTGTTTCTGGAGTACTCTACCAAAAGCCAGGAATCTGCACTCTAAGCCTGCATGAACAGGTTTGGACACCATAATTTTGGACAAGATGGGATGTTTTCTCAGCTCTGGTGAGGACAATTCAGGAACAACCCTAGCTTCACTTGATAGTCAGTACAGTTACCGTCACTAAGGTTCTCTCTGGGCCACCAGAAAGAAAGTCCTTCCTACCCAGCAATAGAACCCTGAATGCAGAGCCTTGGAGGCTGCTCCCCTCTGACCCTGGCAGAAATTTTGTAGTCATGGCTAGGCAAAGAACAGTGTTCTGTCATTTATGATGAAATTGAGGTTTTTCTTTAGCCATGGAAGGTTATAAGAAAGTTTTTCTTCTATAGTTCTTCCTTTGGAAAGTACTCTTTCTAAGAAAAATATTCTTCCTATGTTCCCTCTGTCTGCATCAGGGTTCAGGGACATTCATTTGCCCTTTACTAGATTAGGCTACGTATAAATAGGCCTGCTCTGCTCATGTCTTGAAATATCTTCTAATCATAGCTAAATGCTATTTAGCAGGTTAAATTCATTGAGTACTTCTGAAATGTCTAGTTCATTGCTAGAATAGATGTTTAAGCAATTGCCAATATGAGGTTATTTCTCTTAACACAGACTATTATCAGCCTGGCCTGAGCAGAGAAACAGTCTCTTCTGATCTCTTCAAACAAACAGTGAATATTTCTTAGGGCGGATGTCCCTGTAGCAGTTAGAATTTCCTATTGTCAATTTAGAAACATCTAAGAGACAAAGTTCCAGATGTGTCTATGAGTAAGTTTCCACACAATTTTATGTGAGGAGAGGAGATATACTCTGAATGTGGGCAGGACAATCATGTGGGCTGAATAAAAACAAGCAAGCTGAGTGCCAACAATCAACTCTGTCATCTTCTAACTGTAGATGCAATATGACCAGCTACTTCGTACTTTCCCTACCATGCCTCCATGACAGGCTGTACCCTCAAACTGCAAATCCAAACGACCCCTTCCTTCTCCACATGTTGAGTATTTGCCCCAGCAATGGAAACACTGTGGGTATAAACAGACATGTTGCCATTACCTCTAGATTTGGGCTGAGTACAAGCCCCCCCCCATTGGAGAGGTCCACCTCTAGCCACACCTCAAGTTGCATGTTTCCCTGTGTATCAAGTGGTCAAGGGGTCTTATCTACCTATATCCCCTGGCTTCCCTTCTAATGATGACCTAGGCCCTTGGACCCTAGGATTCTCTATTCAAATGACCCTAGCCAACATTCTTAGCTCATAAAGGCCCTTCCCTACTAGCTTTCTCCAAGGGCAGACACTGCCGCTAGTACACACTCAGAAACCTAAGGAGAAACCTAGATAGAACTTGCACATACAGTAGACAATTGAGGGCATTCACATGTATGCTCGCAAGGCCCCAAGGTGCAGAAGGGAGGAGAGAAAGGAACAGTCGACAAGATGAATGGAGCTAGATCTTCCCACCAGCAGCACCATACTCTGTAGGAATTCCAAGAAGGGTTAGAATTCTAATTCTGAGCCTAACCTCCCATGTATTTTTATGTACTAGGATATACTTGTTAGGGTAAATTGTTCTGTGTATCTCAGGTTAGTTCTAAACTCACTATGTAGCTGAGGATGAGCTAGAACTCTTAATACTCCTGCCTCCACCTCCTAGGAGCTTATTTGTTAAGAATTAATAGACGGCCTAATTGACGCTTCTCTAGGTTTCTGCCTGTTCCCTGTTCCGGGGCTCCTTGGTGTTAGAGAAATGGACCAGCTAGGGGCATCTGCTCTACTGCTCTGTGGGCATGTCTCCAGCCATCTCTTCCAGGCACAGAGTTCCTACTGCCCCATCTGTCACTGCCTAAAGCCAGCTTTGAGTGGACCTGTCCAGATGGATTTCTTCCTCTTTATTTAACAAAGCTTTTGGAGCTCTAGGAATCAGGGTGGGAACATTGTAAAGAATCTTATCAGTCTCTAATGTATATCTCATCTCTTACATATGCTATTTCCAGAGCACCCAGTGTTTTAACTTCAAAGTGTCATTCCTACATAAGCCTGAACTCTCCTAAATCGTCCTTGGCTCCCCCTTGACACACAACTCTGTTACCAAATCCTATTTCCGTACTGAAGATAATTTTTTCCAAGTGAAAGAAAAGCAATCTACAGAGTCTGATTTACACTAAAGTGTGGACGATTGGCAATCACCCTCTTCATTTCAAGTACGATTGACTACTTCACAGTGTTCTGATTGGCCAGGCAAGGTGTTTTATGCTTGTAGTCCTAACAAGTTAGGCTGGGAGTCACAAGTTACAAGTCACAAGTCACAAGTCACAGCCTAGAATATGTAATTAGACTCTGTCTCAGAAAAAAAGCTTTGATTAAGATGGTAGCTATGATACATATATATTGGGAGCAAGATGGGTGAGAAGTTTTACTTTTAATGGTAAAACATTTTACATTATTGATATTAATAAAAGATATTTACTATTTAAGACCAACATAGTAAAATATCCCAATAAAAGAATGCAAGCTAATTATAAATTTCACTGGTTACTTATTGAGCCAGGGATTGGAGCTGACAAAACACAGTAGAGACTTGCATAGTAGTCTGCTGCCCAAAGGATGTTATTGATGAGCTACTTCCTCTAATCCCCAAGTAAATTCTCAGAGTACAAGTTTAAGAAGTTGTGATTAAATTTACATTGCAATCCTTTCCACTCTTCAAGCCTATAGGAAGGCGATTATAACCCCAGAGAATCATTTTTAAACTTAGAGAGGGAGTTTATTGGCAAATATGTATTATGAAGGGGGAAGGGATCTCCAAAGGGGCTTCTAATACATCCAATACCTTTCCAGAGAACGAAGTGGATGGAAGAAGACAATTGACTTCATTTCCCCTCCACAACAGAGAGTATTGTCCAGATCTGAAGACCATTGCCTGTGTGAGCATAGCTTGCTCTGGCTTTGAAGGGAAGAGCCGGCAAGATGCATGCTCTGACTCCACAGTTGACCTTATTTGTCCTCAGTAAAGGAAGCTATGTCTAGGTAGGTAGTTGGAGGTGAAAAAACAAATGGTTTGCCTCACTTCATTCTCACTCTGTCTCTCTCTCTCTGTGTCTCTCTCTGTGTGTCTCTGCCTCTCTCTCTTTCTCTCTCAACACACACACACACACACACACACACACACCACATATCCTTGATTTTTTTTTTTTTTTGAGATAGGATGTCATGAAGCACAGGCTGGCTTTGAACTTACTATATAGTTGAGGCTGGTCTAGAACTCCAGACTCCCCTACTTCCAGCTTCCAAGTGTACAATTGCCGTGTGTATATGCCATGTCTGGCCTTTAACCACTCATTTCTGAGACACACCAGAATAATTTGGAGGAACCCCATCTGAATTCACCATAGGTGAGCCAAGGACTCACCTAGGAGTCTAGACAGGGCTGACTCTTTCTAGTATTGCATTCCAGAAGACAAAAGCAAAAAGAATTCCTTCTTTGTCTGTTTCCCCAGGGACCAGGATGGAGGACTCAAGACTTTGCAGAAAGCATGCCCTGTATCTGTGCCCCTAGATCTCAAAGGCAAAACCTTTCTCATCCTCTTGCTGGCACCTGCCTCTCCCTGCATCACACCCAGCACACTTGTGACTCAGGGCCTTTGTATCTGTCACTTCCTTTCCTAGGAGGGCTCCCCCTAAAGTCCCCCTTTCACCTACCCATTTTCCTGTAGGCTATCGAATTCCACCTTTTCCAGGTTTTCTGTCCTGTGAATCTTCTCCATTCTTTGATTTATTTTCTCCTTAACACTCCCAACACAGGAGCACATTGAGTTCCTCCTTTAACCAGTTTCTTATACAGCTCCCCATTAGAATGTAAACTCTGCATGGCTTTTAGTAAACCTTGCAATAATGCTCTTAGGGTAAAAAAATACTCAGCAAACACTTTGCATGAACACCATTGTTAGAGTTGTTTACTACAATAACTAGCATCCTTTGGGGTTTCAGGCAGAATCTCATGAACAGCAAGAGCCAAGGAACTGCATTTGGCATTGTCTTCTGAATACTCAAGTCTAAAATACAGATTTTAAAGTGTTATTTCTATTGATATTAACATGACCAAAAATCACATCACTGTGTATGTTTCAGACATTATCTGCTAGAATTGTGGGCTTGCTTGTGATCCACTTATGCTCAATTTACCTGTGAGAAAGCAAAGTCCTGAGCCCATCAGGAAATATTCACCAATTTATCAGTGATGGGTTCTTAATGCTAGTTCCTCAATTCTGACTTGTTGGTGCTGGTTCCAGGGCACATAGTGTTGCTGTCTGTTCTGCAGGGCATAGGACTACACAATTTATTCATTCTTGGCTTTGAAAGCTGTGGAGAGAGTGAGCAAAACAGCAATTCCCTGAACTCAGAGGAGGAGGAAAAAATGAGTTTTTTGAAAATAGTTATTTTTCATACAATATATCCTGATTACAGTTTCTCTTCCCCCTACTCTTCTCGATTCCTCCCCACCTCTACCACCAATCCAGATCTACTTCCTTTCTGTCTCTTATTATAAAACAAACAGGCTACTATGGGATAATAATGAAATATAATAAGATAACATAAAAGAAAAACATTGGGATAGGACAAAGCAAGCAGAAGGAAAAGGCACAAGGAACAGATATGGATGGAAAGATCCACACTTTCATGCAGTCAGGAATCCCATTAAGACACAAAACCAGAAGCCATAATGTATACACAAAGGACCTGTAGGGTAAGAATAGATAGATGATAGGCAGACAGACAGACAGACAGATACATAGATGATAGATAGATAGATGATAGTTAGATAGATAAATAGATAGATAGATAGATAGATAGATAGATAGATAGATAGATAGATAGATAGATAGATAGATAGATAGATAGATAGAATGTGGAAAGAAAAAGCTCTGACACAGACACAGCATTATGAGATAATAAGCCTCCAAAGATGCTTTTGAGTTTGTTTTCTCTTGCACATCTACTGCTGGGCATGCAGCCTACCCTCAAGAGTAGTTTGTTTCTCCAGTGAGACTCCTGTTGGAGAAAACTGAACTTTACTTCACAAGTAGTTAGTTATCAACTGGAGATAGCTTCTGGCTTAGGGACACCTGTCCACTTCTCCTTTTAGCTCTAGGATCCCATCTGGTCCAGAGCACGCAGTCCTTATGTATACTGCCTCGGTTTTCATGGCTTCACAAGTGTTCTGCTCCAGGTGTGTTTAGAAGGCCTCTGTTCCCTCTGGCTCTCACCTTCAAGCCATCTCCTTTCTGTAGGGTTCCCTGAGCCGTCATGGGAAGGATAGGATGCAGACGATGCCAGTTGAGGACTGAGTGTTCCGAGATGTCTTGCCCTCTGCAGATTGCCTAGCTGTGGGTCTCTGTCCTTGTTCCCATCTGTGGCAGGAGGAAGCTTCTCTGATGAAGACTGGGGAAAGGCAATGATCTATGTGTCTAGCAGAATGTCAGTAGGAGTCAATTTATTGCTACATTCCCTTAGTAGAGCAACGGTATTTGGTTTTACCCTATGTCCCTGGCCTATCTAGTCTCATGTCCGTGGTCACCTAAGCAGCATCGGGTATGGATTCTATTTTGTGAAGTGGGACTTCAGTCAAGTCAGATAGTGGTTGCTTATTCCCTCGAGTTTTGTACCACTATTACACTAGCATATCTTGCAGGCAGAACACCATTGTATGTAGGTTAGTATTTGCATTTCCACTTTGGTAGCATGTGGAATAACTTCTGGTAGCAAGAACACCGGCCTACGGGGGTAAAGGCTATAGGGAGAATGTGTGCTCATGTGTGTGTGTGTGACATATGTTCATATACATAAATATATGAAGCTTCAGTTATATTAGGCTTCCATTCTATCCCTTGAGTACTCCTTAATTTTAACTGTCTCTTCCCATATTCTCTCCCTAGACCCCCTCTTCACTCCCCTCCACACTTGATCCTTCCATTCTAACCATTCTCTATCAACACCTATCTATTCAGCTTCCCTTTCCTAGAGATATCTATGTGTCTCCACCCCCCGACCTTTATTCTATATATATAACCTCGATGAGTTACTGTGTTTGTTTTCTGAGACAGGTTTCTCTGGCTCTCCTGAAACTTGCTTTGTAGACTAGGCTGGCCTCAAACTCACAGAGATCCACATGCCTCTCCCTCCCAAATCCTGGGATTAACCCAGCCCAGCAACCTCTGTGGTCCTAATGATTGTAGCTTGTTTATGCTTGACTTAACAGCTAATGTCCACATATAAGGGAATACATACCATATTTGTCTTTCTGGGTCTGGGTTACCTCAAAATTTTTTTCTAGTCCCCATCTATTTACCTGGATTTCATGATTTCATTTTTTTTTTTTTTTAGATTCTGAGTAAAATTCCATTGTGTAAAGGTAAATTTTCTTTAATCATTTGTCTGTTGAGAGATATCTAGTTTGTGTTCAACTTCTGCTGCTTTATGAATAAAGCATAGGGAACAGGCTTGATCATGTGGCTCTGTGGTAAGATGAAGTATCCTTTGGTATATAGCCAAGAATGAAATACTGGGTCTTAATTCCCAGCTTCCTGATGAACAGCCACACTATTTTCTGTAGCAGATATACAAGTTTGCAATCCCAACAGCAATGGATGGGTATCCCCCCCCCTTTTTTTTTTTGCAACCTCACCAGCATGAGCAGTCCTTTGCTTTGTTGATCTGGCCATTCTGGTGGGTACTGATAGATAAAATCTCAAAGTAGTTTTGATTTGCATTTTCCTGATGATTAAAGGTGCCAAACACTTTTTTCGGTGTTTCTCTGCTATTTGAGTTTTATCTTTTGAGAATTCTCTGTTTAGATCTAGACCGCATTTTAATAGGGTTCTTGTTGTCTTGATATCTAGTACTTTTGCAATATTTTTATATTAACCCTTGGTCACATGCATTTATGTCTATTTTATTTATTATTAATCTGCTATTATTATTCTGTAACCTATTACTATTAATCTATATATTACATTTATTATGAGTTTAAGTCTATTCCCCACTTTCTCTTCTTTAAGTTTCAGTGCATCTGGTTTTATGTTGAGGTCTTTGATCCATTTGGAGTTGAGTTTTGTGCAGGGAGATAAATATGGATGTATTTGGGTTCTTCTACATGCAGCCATCCAGTTAGACCAGCACCACTTGTTGAAAATGCTTTCTTTATCCATTATGTATTTCCAACTTTTTTGTTTAAATTCAGGTGTCTTTGGTGTATGGGTTTATGTTAGGATCTTCAGTTTAATTCCACTGATCTGTGTGTATGTGTTTGTGCCAGTCCCGTGGTGCTTTCGTCTCTGAGTTTGTTGATTTGGGTAGTCTCCCTCCATCTTTTAGTTATTATCTATAGGGTTCGGTATCTTACTGATTTTCTCAAAATAAACTTTTTTGTTTCATTGATTTTTTTTTTTATTTTTTGATTGTTTCTATTTTATTAATTTGAGCTCTGGTTATTTCATGACATCTACTCTTTTTGAGTGGAATTTCTTCCTTTTGTTCTAGAGCTTTAAGGTATGTTTTAAAGTTACTAGTATGAGACCTCTTGAATTTTCTGATGTAGTCACTAATGCAGTGAACTTGCCTCTTAGACCTTTATTGTTTCCCATATGTTTGGGTATGCTATGTTTTCATTTTCATTCAATTCTAGAAAGTCATTAATTTGTCTTGACCCATTTTTCATTAGTGAGTTCTTCAGCTTCCATGCATTTATGAGCTTTCTATTGTTTCTGTTATTGTTGATATCCAGCTTTAATCTGTAGTAGTCAGACAGGATATAAGGTATTCTTTCAGTTTTCTTGTATCTGTTGAGACTTGTTTTGTGTCCATGTATGTGGTCAATTTGGGTGAAAGTTCCACGAGTTTCTAAGAAGAAGGTATGTTATTTTGTGTTTGATTGAAATGTTTTATAAATATGTTAGGTCCATTTGGTTTATGACATTAGTTATCTCTAGGATTTCTCTGGTTAGTTTTTGTGTGGGTGACCTGTCTATTTAGTGAGAGTAGGGTATAACATCTCACACTAACAGTGTATGAGGGTCACTATGTGAGGTTGGCTTTAATAGTGTTTCTTTTATGAAATCAGGTGTCCTGTGTTTAGTGCTTAAATATTAAAAATTTCAACAACCTCCTCTTGGTGCTTCTTTTTCCTTTGAAAAATGTGTAGTTTCCTTATCTCTTCTGATTAATTTTGGTTTGAAGCCTATTTTGCCAAATATTAAAATAGCTATTCTGGCTTGCTTCTTGGATCCATTCACTTAAAATATCTTTTTTCTATCCTTTCCCCCCCAAGATGGTGTCTACCCTTAATGTTAAGATGTGTTTCTTAGATGTAGCAGAATGATGGATATTATTTTCATAGTCATTCAGTTAATAAATGTCTTTTGTAGGGGCAGTTGAAACAATTGATATTGAGAGTTATCAATGAGCAGTATTTGTTGATTCCTGTTATTTTGTTGTTGTTGTGGTGGTGGTGGTGGTGGAGGTGGTGGTGGTGGTGGAGGTGGT
>NW_022196898.1:18167697-18171761 GCF_008632895.1 Mastomys coucha
GTGGAGGTGGTGGTGGTGGTGCTGGTGCTGGTGCTGGTAGTGGTGGTGCTGGTGCTGGTGTTGGTAGTGGTGGTGCTGGTGGAGACATGCATGCCTGTGTGCATGCATGTGGGTGTGTTTTCCCTTTTTTGATTTGCTGGTCTGCAATTATTTACTCTGTATTTTCTTGGATCTGGTTAACCTCTTAAGGTGGAAGGTGTCCTTCTAGTGCCTACTGTAGGAGTGGATTTGTAGATAGATAAAGCTTAAATTTGGCTTTATCATGGAAATTTTTTCTGTATTAAATGTGACTGAAAGTTTTTCTGAGTCTAGGTGGGCATCTGCAGTCGCTTAGAGTTTATAAAACATCTGTTCAGGTCCTTCTGGCTTTTACAACCTCCACTGTAATTTTGTCAGGTATTATTCCAACAGGTGTGCCTCTATATGTTACTTGGTCTTTTCTCCCTTGTAACTTATAATATTCTTTCTTTGTTTTGTATGTTTATTGTTTTGATTATTATGTGCTGAGGGGAATTTCTTTTCTGGTTCAGTTTATTTGATGTTCTAAGTAAACTTCTTGTGCTTTGATAGGCATCTCCTTCTTTAGGTTAGGAAATTTTTCTTCTATGATTCTATTGAAAATAGACCTGGCTTTATTCTCCCTTCTCTAGCCCTACTAATCTTAGATTTGACCTTTTCATCCTGTTTCAGATTTCCTGAATGTTTTGTACCTGAAGAGTTTTAGATTTAACATCTTATTTGACGGACATATCCATTTCTTCTACCATGTCTTCAATGCTTAATATTCTCTCTTCCATGTCTTGTATTCTGTTGGTGAGTTTTGCCTCTGAGGTTCCTTTTCAGGCTCCTAAATTTTTCTTTTCTTTCTTTTTTCTTTTTTTTTTTTTTTTTTTTTTTTTTTTTTTTTTTTTTTTTTGGTTTTTCTAGACAGGGTTTCTCTGTGTAGTCCTGGCTGTCCTGGAACTCACTCTGTAGACCAGGCTGGCCTAGAACTCAGAAATCCACCTGTCTCTGCCTCCCAAGTGCTGGGATTAAAGGCGTGAGCCACCACTGCCCGCCTAAATTTTTCATTTCCAGATTACCTTCACTTCAGATTTTCTTTATTGATGATTCTCTTTCCATTTTCAGGTCAACTGTTTTACCCATTTCCTTCAATGGCTTTTGCTTTCATAGATTTCTTTAAGGGATTTTTTTTTGTCTTGGTTACTGTTCTATTGCAGTGAAGAGACAGTATGACCTCAGCAATCCTTATAAAAGAAAGCATTATATTGGAGCTGTCTTACAGTTTCAGAGGTTTAGTCCTTTATCCTCATGGTGTGGAGCATAGCAACCTGCAAGTACACCAGGGAGCTGAGAGCTACCTCAGGATATGTAAGCAGCAGAAAAGAGTCACTGGGCTTTGGCTTCTGAAACCACAAAGCTTCTCCTATAGTGTCACACTTCCCCCAACAAGGCATCCCTCTGGCGTAGTGCTACTCCCTGAATGACTAGCATTCAGTGTATGACCCTATGGGGGCCATTCTTATCCAAACCTCCATAAAATTATTGGCTTCCCCTTTAAGGACCTCTGTCATATGCATAAAGGCTGTTTTAAGGTTATCTTGTGTTTCTGTTATGTTGCAGCGCTCAGTGCCTTCTGTCAGTAAGGCTGCTGTGCTTGAGTGGAGACATTTCCTGGTTGCTAGAGATTGTGTTCCCTTGCTTGCATCTAGGAATACGGATTATGGATGGTTGTAATTCTAGGTTCTGATGTCTGGACTAGTCTTTGTTGGGTGAGTGTTTTGTTCCTTGCTTTCTGTTGCCTTCTCTGATCCTTAAGAGGGTGTGTAGTGGCTGCAGGAAAATTAACTGGTAGGAAATTCTTCTGGAATCCTGATAGGTGGGGCCACTGGGGATTCTGGGTAGAATGTATTTCTAGGTACTAAGAGTTGATATTCAGGAACAAGGATAGACTAAAAGGGGAGGGGCTCCTGAGGGGGTCCCAGGAGTGAGAAAAGCAAGCCTTTCCACCAGAAGTTGCTTAGTCCCCTGGGTATGGGAGCAGAAAGTGAGAACAGGCCACAACAGGTAGTCTGCTACAAAGCTGCTCACGATTGGGGAATTGGATTTGGAGGAGAGGAGGGAGAATGAAGAGCTAAAGCTCTCTTACCTGCTTCTCTGGCAGGCTTGGCTGGTAGGTTGGGAATGCTTGCTGGAGTTGGGGGCGGGGACAATGGAATGAGTGTGGAGGAAGTTTTGAAGAGAAATCTGTGTGATCTACTGGAAACAGAGCAGTGGGTCGGGGAGGCTTTGGCAGGTGGACTGCTACAGAACTGAGGTGAGACTAGGGACAGGTTTGGAGGATGGGAGGGAGATGGGAAGATGTTAAGTTACCTGCTTCCCTGACCTGTGCAGCCTGCAGCTTCCCAGGGAATTCTTGCTGAAGATGGGAGCTAGGATGGGGGGATGAGTGTGGGGGAGGGAAGGCTGGAGGATAACAATCTGTGTGAACTGCTGGAGATGAGGGTGGGACAGAATCTACTACAGAGCTTGGGGTCTAAGCTGGGGTGGGAGGTAGGTTTGGAGAAGAGGAGGGAAGAGTGAAAATCTGCTCTTAGCCAACCTACTTCTCTGGCTGATATGGACTATAGGTTTCCAGAGAATGAGAAAATCCATTTTAATGAAAAGAAAGGGGTAATCAAATGAGGCTAATAACATAAGTAACAGAGTTTATTTTTAACAGACTTTGGTGAGTTCATCCCTTTTTTCCTTTTATATATTTTTAGTTTGTCAGGTTAGAGATTATAACTTAATTTCTACTTGTCCTTTGCTTAAGATCTACAAATCTGCTTGTGTAAAAGTCTGATACCATTATCAGACTTTCCCCACTGGGAAAGGGGAGACATTGCTCTTCAAAAAGATGGAGGGCAGGGCATGAGCAGTTATCAGAGAAAGAAGAAGTAATTAACTTCCAACATACAGGGGTAAAGGGCATGAGGGTTAACCTGATGCCCCTAACTCCTTCAGGAATAAAGACCCCAATAAATAATGGCAAAAGCTGAAAGCTGGGCAGCTGCCCAGATTGTCCCCACTTCTTGTTTGGCATCCTAGGTGTTATATATATCTGTGTATATCTGCAGGATTCACAGTCAGTGCAGGGCAACTGCTCACAGCATGCAAGGTAGCATGGGAGCAGCCCAGGAAGGTGCCGCCGTGGAAGGTTGTCAAGCATCCTTGGTGCCTGTACAGCAGGTTCTGTGTGCATGTGAACTTCATAATCATAGTGTGGAATATGGAAAGTTTCTGTTAAGCCTTGAATTGAGAAGCCATTCGCTTCGCTGTGAGATGACTCCAGCGCTCATATTGTATTAGAGCCAGGGTTCAGAAGAAAACCTGTGGCTAAAATACAAGGGCTTGTGATGCTCCATCAGGGGCAGAATCCAAGCCCTGTGAACCATCTTGGATACCAGAGCTTTCTTTTGCTTGCTGATGCCACTGTCATCTCCAGCCAGGTTCTCCAGAAAATGGGCTCTTCAGAACCAAGACTTGTGCTGCCCTGAGATTCCTGGTTTTCCCTGGAACCCAAAACCACAAATCTGCCTTCTTCAGCACCCACTGCTATCTCAGATCATCTGCAATATGTGAGAGAGCTTGCTTCATAGTGCATGCATCTTCTCCATCTGCATAGTACTTGGGTTCCACCCCACTAGCCTGGAAGTTAACAGCGTTAGAATAAAGGTACAAGCTGCTCAAATGCTCTTCCTGATGTGCCGGAGTATAGATTTAGGCTGAAGTTCTCCATCATGACCAGCAAGGCCTGGTCCATCAATTTTGCCAGGCTGAGGTATAGGTGGGAGCCAGTGAGGAACATCTTCAGGATTCTCTTTCATTTTGGCCACCAATCTTCCAATTGTCATCTTCAGTGACATAGGAGAGCTAGGGCAAGAGAGCCCATGATAGGTGTAGTAGTTCATCTGGTAGTTCTGAGGAAGGCAAGAAGGCTCCCATACTCATTGCATGTAGGATGCCGTCCCGCAGCTCCTACCTGCGTGGGGTTCCACGAACCGGGAATGTGGGAGACCTGC
>NW_022196898.1:18183295-18193582 GCF_008632895.1 Mastomys coucha
GAGACTAGCTGTCAACTTGTAGTTTCGGTTTGAGAATCTCCGAGAGCACAGCAGGGCTTCCCACAATTGCATGCTCATCAGGTAGGTCATCTGGTCAAGCACAACGTATGTTCATATCTGCAGATAGAAGCCTGTCAGACTGTGGAGAATCAGAAAGGATGCCCCAGAGGATACCGAACACCAACATGGTTTTCTTTGAAACAGCAGGGCTATCTAAACATGGCTAATACAAGATGAGAAAGATCTCTCCCTGCCTTCCATTTCTTTTTAATGGTGCTGTACAGAACTTCGTCCACCCTCCTGCAGATGAGGTTCCAGGAGTGTCAAAAGCTCATGACAATCAAGCAATCCTCCTCCAATACGATGGTCCAGTCTACCAGTCAGCTATTGTTCAGATTCAGGAGCATGTAAGACCTTGTGAGTGGCCATGTACTGCCAGACACCGCAAGCTGCCTCAGGCTGATCCACATGCCCCAACCTGAGTTCCCTGCTCCACAAACATCCGTTTTTATATAATACCTATTTTTACATAGCTACAATTAGAAGGTACATAATAATTTCAAATTTTAGGCTTTGTTTTTTTCCCTTTTTAACAATTCCCTAGAAATATTACATACATTATCCCAGTGTTCTTTAAACTCATCAGGTTTGTTCCTGAGAAACAATTACAAGTTACTGGCAGTTCTGGGAAAGTTGACCTTCTCCTCTGCCGGCTTTCTCATCTCTTCTTTTCAGTGAGCTTGTTAGGGGTTGGACATTGACAAAAATATTCCAGTTTCATTGGCGTAACTTGGCATTATCCCAATCCCATCCCACAAGCCTCTGGACGCTTTAGCAGGTGAACTGTACCGGGACGGGGGACAAGTCAGAGGGACCTGTTAGCATGTTTATCTTTACTCTTGGGTTCCAAGGCTCCTTCCTCATCTTTTCTCCAGATGCATAGCAAGCTCTGGGCTTGGGATGTAGCTCAGTTGGTAGTTGTGCTTGTCCAGCATGTTCAAGGCTTGATCTCCAGCACCACATAGATGAGATAGAAGAGATGGAGACAAGTCCTAGATTAGCTTAAGATATGTGAGACCCTGTCTCTAAGTAAAGCCAATGTATTGTCCTTTACTTGGTTCAGCTAAAAGCAAAGGCCTAGAAAGTAAACTTAAAAAAAAAATTAACTGTAAAGCATGGTTCTAAGGTCTAGCCCATGGAAAGCATTCAATAAAACTTGGTTTCTTCCCTTAACCTTTCCTAGAGTAAATAACAGGTATCTAAAAAGGACACCTTCTCAGGTTCAGTAACAGCTACTGGAGAAGCTGGCTTATGGGCTGGCTCCTGTGGGAGGTGGGGCCTTGGAACAGGGAAACTGGCTGCTGCTGCTCCTCCTCCAGATGCAGCTGTGGCCCTTACATTATGCCACTTCATGTGGGATTGCGATGATGGTAAAGAGCTGTAAGTTTAAATGGTAGATGACAAATTCAAAGCGGAGAGTGTTAGTGCAGGTGCTGAATCTTTGAGAACTCTAAATCTTAGAAGAAAATGCAGTTTCGTCCATAATTCTGAATGACAGAATACCAAATACCATAATTCTAAATGTTAAAATCAAAAAGATCAAAATCCCCAAAATACAATTATAGAAAAAAGTAGCTTTAATTTTTTATTTTTTTATTGTGTGTATATTCAGTATTGTTTAATTACTTATTGTAAAAATTATTTAATTGTTTGTTGTGTGTGTATTTAGTATTGTTTATGAGCATAATGTGTATGCATGTTTGTATGGCATGTTCACAGGCACATGCAGGTGTGTGTGTGTGTGTGTGTGTGTGTGTGTGTGTGTGTGTGTAGGCCAGAGGTAGGCTTCTAGGGTTATCCTCAATTGCTCTCAACCTTAGGGTTTGAGACAGAATCTCTAGCTGAGCCTGGAGCTCTCTTATTCAGTAAGACTAGCTGGCCAATAGACGGCAGGGATCTGCCTGTGTCATCTCTTGTCTCCTCAGTCCTGGGATTACAGGCACAGACCTCTGTACTAGCCTTTTATATTGGTGCTGGGGATCCAAATTCAGGTCATGAAGCTTATGCCACAAGCACTTCATTAACAGAGCCTTCTCCCTGGCCCTGTTTTGTTTACATTTTTAAAGTTTACTTTTAAAATATCATTAAAATGGGCTGGAGAGATGGCTCAGTGGTTTAGAACACTGACTACTCCTCCAAAAGTCCTAAGTTCAAATTCCAACAACCACATGGTGGCTCACAGCCATCTGTAATGAGATATGACACCCTCTTCTGGTGTGTCTGAAGAAAGCTACAGTGTACTTAGGTATAATAATAAATAAATCTTAAAAAAATATATCATTAAAATTACAAAAAGAATTTATTGACATGCGTATTCACAATCTTGAACACAGACATATACTCATACACAATATATATATATATATATATATATATATATATTTTAAAATAGATGAAAATGCCATCATTAACCAATGCGAAGAATGTGTTTTTCTTTAATTACTTTAATTTTTCTAATACAATAATTATTTTTGCTATTGACTTGTTTTAAGGCAATCTGGATGCTATGTGTGAAGGAGTAATGGAGCAAAATTATGAGAATTGATTAATCATAGTCACAACTATCCTATGTATAATCAAAAAATGTATTAATCCTGTCCCTACAATTAGCTTTTATATCTCCCTTATATGGCATTTTTCCCCAGTGAAAATTAAGTCAAAGCCACAAAAATCTTGAAAGAATTTCAGTGTCAAGATTTTAATTTCTAGGATTAACATTTTTCTAAGAATATTTGAGGAGTCCTTATCTTTCAAGATTTCACCTTTCAGGACTTTGGCTTTTTAGGGTTTAATCTGCCTAAGGGGAAACTATGTTATTTTTTTTCTACAAACCCTTTGATCATGTTTCCATAAGCATGACTGGAATCAACCCCACGACCTGAGCACACTGACAGAGGATGGCATCGTAGCCTGATGTGGTGGTTCACAAATGCTTGGCCCAGGGAGTGGCACTAGTAGGAGGTGTGTTCTTGGTGGAGTAGGTGTGGCCTTGTTGGAGGAACTGTGTCACTGTGGGCATGGGCTTTGAGATCCTCCTCCTAGCTGTTTGGAAGCCAGTCTTCTCCTGGCAGCCTTCAGATCAAAATGTAGAACTCTCAGCTCCTCCTGAGCCATGACTGCCTGGACGCTGCCATGTTCTTACCTTGATAATAATGGACTGAACCTCTGGACCTGTAAGCCAGCCCCAGTCAAATGTTGTTCTTCATAAGAGTTGCCTTGATAGTGGTGTCTGTTCACAGTCACAGAAACCCTAAGACACCTGACCCACTAGATCTAGTTCTGGCAACTAGGATTTCTTCTGGCAATGTACTGCCAGAAGAAAAGTTCATCACGTAAAAATTTAACAACCAACTTCCAAACCAAAGTTTCATTTGTGTAATCTACTAGGTACTTCAGTCATAAAGCTGACTCAGGTAGCAGCCAAGAAAGCTAAGGGTTCATTTGGGTTTTAAGCATACTTTTCAATATACAAACCAGCTGATCCAGTCTGCATTCCCCGACTTCGACTGTCACCCTAGTTCTCACCCATCAAGCCAGTATTATCTCTGCTATAAACCATTCAGGTTCAGATGGCAGGCTGGAGACCATCTAGAGCCCTAAGTCCACTGACTAGTAACCAGTAGCTAAGTTGTTTGCTTTCCCACAACGCATTGAAGTTTCCCAGTAAGGCTTCTTCCTGCCATTGACACTCTGGCTTGCTCCCTGTGGTAGGTATAGCAAGATACAGTCTTTCAATGGCATTAGCCTCTTTGTGTTGAACTCAAGCATACTTCTATGCTTGCAAATGTCCAAGCATGCTTTAAAACACCCTGTGTCTCACTTCAAGACTTGTGACCTGGTTTCCTTTCTGTTTCTGTGATAAAAACACCCTAACCAAAAGTAACTAAGGGGTGAAAAGGGTTTTTCTTCATACAGGTGACAGGTCATCATTGAGAGAAGTCACAACAGGAACTCAAGAAAGGATTTGAGGGAAGCCACGGAGAAACACTGTTCAATAGCTTGTTTCTCCCAGGCTCATACTTAGCTGGCTCTCTTACATATCTCATGTCCACCTAGCTAGAGATAATGCTGCCTATGGTGGTCCAGGACCTCCTGAATTAATTAAATAATCAAAATAATCTTGTAGAATAGGAGCCAATCTGTTCTCAGCAATTCCTCAATTGAGGATTTCCTTTCAGTTGACTCTAGGTTAGCTTGACAATTAAAGCCAACTATGACAATATATAATCACCCACAAAACTTCCAAACCATCGTCAAGACAAAGCTATGTCCTACTTAAGTAGCCAGGCTCAAGACAGTCCTTCACACCCTGAGCTCTGGCTTTCCTGGATTCCCAGGGTGACGTGAGGGAAATCAGATCCCAAGACCCTTCAAAGGGAGACTAGAACACGCAAACACCGTGTTAAACATGAAAGGCTCTGCTGTGAAGAAATCTGTCCCCTCCCACAGCCACCAGGAAGATGTCCCCTCCCACAGCCATCAGGAAGTTGTCCCCTCCCCCAGCCATCAAGAAGGTGCTTTGACCTAGAACAAAGCCCAGGCAGGAAGAAAAGGAAAGGAGGAACTCAGTTCCGAGAAGCTACAATCATTAAGAGTATGTGAAACCCTCATGTGAGTCTGCACCCAGTGTTGTACTGCACCAAGAGTCCACCGCAGCTTAGTGCCACCAGACTGATGCTGACCCTACACCTCCTTGGAAACAGAAGCCAACTTTCACCTGAGGGAAGAACCTTAGCTGTAGTAGACTTGGAAAAGCCTCAGAAAGCCTTGGTTTCATGGGCTATGAGCAGCACACACTCAGAGGTAGTTAAGTACACGAAGACAAAAGGCACCACCTTAAGCAAGAGCCAGCGGAAACCAGGTTAGAGCATCATCAGACCTTCTGTGGTGAAATGAGCACATACAGCTGCTAAATGAAAAAGCAGTTAGCACATTTAAAGAAACATCAGAGACAAAAATGTCAGAAAAAAATGGAGAACTCATACAATTTTTGCCAGTTCTTTTAAATGACAGTATCTCTATAAATTAAAAAGGGAAAGACACGGGTCTTCAGTTCCACAGCTGAACTTAGCCCCAGTCTCGTTGCTGAAACAAACTAGCTGGCAAAGCCACTTAAGAAGGGCAAAGTTCATTTGGCTTACGGCTCCAGGGTGTACAGTCCACCATGACAGGGAGGGAAAGATGGTGGCAGGAACACCAAGCTGCTCATGGTGTGCCCTCAGACCATAGTTCTAATAATGGTAGGCATTTCAAATAACTAAAAATGACCTGGTTACCTGTGGCTTAACTTTAACTTCCCTGAAGGTCCCAATAAGCCAGCACTCAGTAACTCTGAGCTAATGGTTTGGTCTATCATCTTCTCTTCACTAGTCTTCCTATTTCCCCCAATTCTTCTAAATTCATTGATTTTTGTCCTCACTGACTCCTCTACACAACTGAGTCCTCTACACAACTGAGTCCTCTACACAGGTACCCACACTGACACTCCTCTCCACCGCCACTGGTGTAACTCCTTCAGCCCAGCAATGAGGCATGTTGGGGTCTACTAACCTACTACATGGTCTTAATCTGTTCCTCTGATTCATGCAGTTTTGTAGAATGAGAATCCAATCAGTGTATAAGCTTCAAGAGCCTAATAAGAGTTTCAGAAGCCAAATGTTTTAAATTACCATGTCCTTCCCACAATATAGACAGAAATGGTGTTTCAGGATCATTGAACTTTTGAGACAAAGACAAGTTACATTAACTTCAGCCACTGATTATGAAAGTGGAACGAAAAATTTCAATTCCCAGAATTAATAATGCTATCCTTAACATCACAGGGGTTTTTAGTTCAGTCCTGAATACCAATGGAAAGATGTTATCCTTAGTGAGAATGGATAATAGAGAGATGGAGGGATGGTTCAGTAGTTAGGGGCACCTGTGCTCTGGTACAAGATCCAGGTTTGGTTTCCAACACTCACATTGTATCTCACAAACATTCATAACTCTTGTTCCAGAGGATCAGCTGTCCTAATGTGACCTCTAAGAGCTCCCAGCAGGCATGTATGCATACATACATACATACATACATACATACATACATACATACACATACATGCACAATCAACCACATTAAGTAAAACAAATAAATCTTTTTAGAATTTTGATGTCATAAGTTGACAATGCAACAATGACTCTCCTCATTGTGCAGCATCTGGTAGTTTAAAAAGTCCTTTGGGTTTCTTTGGAGGAGAAACTTTTGCTACAGAAAAATGCGATTTCTAAGGTCTCTCCTTCAAAGATAAAAGCTACACATAGAAAGAGAGCTGGTGAAATCTTCCAACTTTACATTTGGAAAGAAGCTGAGGATGGGTTTTCTGCCAGCAGTCTTGGATATAGACCAAGTAGATATAATTAACGGAAATGATTAATTGGATCTTGACCTTCACACAATTGATCTGTAGCTTTGGGTACCTGGTTCTTAATGTTTTAGATGAGTGTACAGTGCCTTTCAGCTAGTATTGAAATGCTATAAAGGCAAACTGGGAAAAGCATTATGAATAGATGGCAATACCCATGATTCTGTTGGCACATTCCAGACAGTGATAGACAGAGGCCAGGATAGTCCATGGTATCAACATTTATTTTCCGTGCTTGAATCTCAAACACAATGACACTCATCCTGTTGCGAGAATTTAAGGTTCACCTGGGAATGAACTTCACAAAAACAAGACTACTGTGTCTTTCCCTTTCTAAGGTTTCAGTGAATAGGTTTTAAACATTGTTTCAGAAAGTGAATCCACCCATTACTAAGTATTCACAGAATGTGATGTCTTAGGGCAGGTGATTGGTGTTTCCAAAGCAACTACAGAAGTCAGCTTCAGTCCTCATTTTGTGCTTTATTCAACCTGGGCTAGTGACTCCTGTCCAGGCTGAGAACGCACAGGTGAACCCACACACTCCTCTGTGCTGACAAGGCCTCCTCAAGAGCAGAGCTTTCCTTTCATTGTGTTAGGCTCTAATTAGCCAGTAGAGTTGGGACATATGGGGCCTTTTCCAGAACTGTCAGATCTCATACCGAGTAACAAAATATTTTTGTAATGAAAATTATGAGCAACTGCATATTTTAAAAATCAAATGATCCTACAGTAGAAATTACCCAGCCCCTTAGCCTGACAACAAGTTCTGTCATTGGTTCAAACTACAAGTCTCCCCTGGGCCCACTGCTAATTCCAGAAACTGTGCTGGTAGCATAAATGGATATTTCAGCTCAATTTGCCTTGAAACCTGGGCCGTGGGGTTCACACAGCAGCCTTCAATCTCTTCCAACCGAGCTTCTCAATTGCTTTCTGATTCTTGACAAGTTGGTTGAACAAGCTCAATGTGTCCATCACTCCAGGTCTCAGCGCTGGGCTGATTGCTATGTAATACAATTAGCAATGTGATTTATTTAGAAAGCTTGTCCCCACCATGAATGACAAGCTCCATCCCAAATGCTTGTTCTCCTGTTTCTACAGCAAGATTTCCTTCCAAATAAAATTTCCCTTTGAAACTTCAGAGTTGATTAACACATCCAACACTTCTTGTATACCAAGGAAGAGGCTCTGAAGGCCCTAGGCTTACCCGATAGCTAAGCAGCTCCAATGAGGTTCATCAGGTACCATAGCACAGAGAACAGTAACAGAGGAGGTTCCCACTCACCCCAATCTAGCCCTTAAAATGGCTTTGAAACAGCCACTGCTACCCTATCCTCTTCGTATGTTAACTTTATTATACCCGGATGTCCTTCCTTCAAAGGCCTCCTTATTCTCATATATTCCTCTTACCCTCCAAACTGATGTCTGTTTCCCACTCTCACTCAAATCCTGCTTTTTAAGTTTTTCTAGAAATTCCCAGCTGTTCCATCCGATGCCTGGGTGCTTTGATTTGTTTGTTTTGTATTGTGTGGTCGGTTTGAGTGGGGTTTTTTTTATTGTTAGTTGTTGGTAGTAGCATTCTCCTACTCCCACCTCTTTTCCCACTGAGGATTCCGTAATGTTTAAGATACATAACAGCTCAGAGCATCATGGAGGGTTCTGGAGCTTCATGAAGCATATAGAACCAGAGTAAAACTCGTCTGTGAGCCCCTTTGGCTGTATTTTGGTTACCACGAGCTTCGTGAGGCTCACATGGAAGATCTAGTCACTATGCATTCCACTCTCTAAATGCCTCCAGGTTTCGTCCCTTCCTGCTAGCTTCATCTTCTCTCCAAATCAGCCAGAACTCTCAGTGAGAGAACCACCATCCATTCATCCAAACCAGAATCCTAAAAATCAACCCAAGATCTGTCGGGCTCACTAACCCTTCCGCACCCTCTGCAACCCCTTTGGGTTTTAGCTTCACTTCTGTCCTATATGAGTCTTCATGCCTCCAGGCCTGAGTTGGAGTCCTACCCTCTCAAATAACCCATGTGTACCTTTCAGAGTCACCCTTCCCTGCACCACGATACTTTTTTTTTTTCAAGCATATCATTTCATTTCCTGAATCCTTACAGCTTTCAGAATGAAGGTTAGACATCTTGGTTTATGATTGCTCTGGTTTGCTTTTCTGAGGCTGTGACAAACACCATGACCAAAAGCACTCAGATAACAAATGTGCAGCTATTCTATTTTGCCATGAAAGTACTCTTTTCTGTAGTCATCTCCACCTCTGACTCTTACAGTCTCTCTGTCCCTCTTCCTGATGGTTCCTGAACCTTGAGAGGAGGATGGGAGGTAGATGTTGGAAGGGAAAGTATTGGCTCAGGACCCCCAAGAGAAAGTTCTTGGCACAAAGGAAATAGAGGGCAGGGAACAGGAGACAAAGACAGGAGATAGAGGATAAGAGAGAAGGAGAAGGGAACAAGGGAGAGGGAGGACAAATACTTGTCCCAAAGGACAAAAGACTGCCTTTGGATAGGAAAGAGACATACCGAGCCCACAGGAAAATGACAGTTTATAAAGGTACAGGGGGAACCCCCTGTGTTAGGATGAGGTGTTTAATTTTAATTAGACATGTTAATTAGATGAGCCAAAGGGAGATTTTGATTGCTGAACCTCAATACTTTGATAGTGGGACCTTGGCAGTCAGCCTCAGGAGGAAGAAGTGGCCAGATACAGGAATATACCTTGGTGGCTGACTTTAGGAATGTAATCTAATGGTTTTTACAAGGCAGAGGGAATGAGAGAGGAGGCCACTGCCTGCAAGAGCCATGTTCCCCATGCCCAAGCTGACCAGAGTTCTGTTAGATGTCCCATGAACTAACAGATGACTATGACAGTGTGCATGAGAACTCTAAGACCAAGCCAGGCAAAATCCCACCGTGGAGGGAAGAGTGGTCAGGAAGTCTTACCATTAGCTGGGAGCTATTGGCAATTGATGGCTGCTGGGAGCGCAAAGGGTGATGTTCTTCACGGATATTCTGGTAGATGGTACCACACCCATACACATATTGGCAGTGCTGAGTGGATTCAGTTGGAGAGGGTTGAAGGGGGACACGTGGAGTTGAAAGGACGTAGTAATGTGAAAATAAAGGAGTAGGAATAAAGGGAGTTGGGGTGCACTTGATCAAAACACATACAATTCACAAAATTCTCCTACAATTTTTTTAAAGCAACTTAGGGGAAGAATGAGTTTATTTAGCTTATACTTCTAGGTCCCAATGCATCACTGAGGAAAGTCAGGGAAGGAGCTCAAGCAGGAACTCAAGCAAAAACCATCAGAGAATGCTGCTTTCTGGCTCAATCACTGTCCCACACTTAGCTAGCTTTATCATGTATGCATTACACATCAGACCTTATCTAGGAATGGTGCTATCCAGAGTGGACCGGCCCCTCCCACCTCAGTCATCAATGAAAACAATCTTTCTTGGGAATGTCCATAGACCAGTCTGATGGAGGCAAGTCATCAACTGAGGTTCATCCTCCTGAGGTTGTGTCAAGGTGACAATAAAAACTAACCAGCATAATGATCATATCCCTGTGTTATTTTTATTCTTGGTGACATCTGTGGCAGAGTGTCTGACATGAATTACTTAAGAAAAGGAAAGTTTACTTAGGTTTACAGTTTCAGAAAGTTCAACCCATGGTCACTTGGCCCCATTTACTTGGGCAAGAGTATGACAGCAGTGAACATGTATGGCAAAGGAGAGCTGTTTACTTCCTGTCAGGAAGCAGAGGAAGCAAGGCCAGGGACAAAATATCTCTCTCTCTTTCTCTCTCTCTCTCT
>NW_022196898.1:18193592-18209329 GCF_008632895.1 Mastomys coucha
CTCTCTCTCTCTCTCTCTCTCTCTCTCATCTCCTACTTAGCTCCTCTCTCTCTCCAAAGGTTCTCAGAACTTCTGAGAATGGCACCACTAACCAGCAACCAAGTGTTTAAATCATGAGCCACCAGGGAACATTTTATATCCAAAGCATAGCAAGTCCGACCTATATCTGTGGCCTCCTTTTCCACCAAGCTCTCATGTATCCAAGTACTCTTTCACTTCTGTATGGAATAGTGTACAGCACCTATAATTCCTGCTGGCTCAGACTCCATTCTTTCATAAGTGAGTGCTCTTTCTTCTCCCTGGTTGTCCCTTACCCCACAAATATTGAAGCTGGTTTTGGTTCCTCCAATTCCACTTACTCTGTGTCATACACTGTTAAGAATAGTACATTCAGGTGCCTAGAAAGGGCCTCAGTAGTAAAGAGCACTTGCTGACACCTTCTTCTGGCTTTGAAGAGCACCACATACATTTGAACATATAGACACACACACATACATACTATATGAATAAAATAAATTATTCTTTTTTTTTTTTTTTTTTGGTTTTTCGAGACAGGGTTTCTCTGTATAGCCCTGGTTGTCCTGGTACTCACTCTGTAGACCAGGCTGGCCTCAAACTCAGAAATCCACCTGCCTCTGCCTCCCAAGTGCTGGGATTAAAAGCGTGCGCCACCACCGCCCAGCAAATAAATTATTCTTAAATAGCATACATATTCCTTAAGTTCCAATTCTACTCTGATGGCCATCACTCACTCAGAGTCTGTGAATACCTCCATTAGATCAGATGAGTCAGCAAGCTGGGGGGAGGGGCTTTCACCCAAACCTGAAGATCTGAGTTTGATTCCCCAGGATCCACGGTAGAAGGAAGTAACCTACTCCTGTGGCACTCATGCCCACATCTACACACAGATAGGTATTTAGATAGATAGATAGATAGATAGATAGATAGATAGATAGATAGATGGATGGATGGATGGATGGATGGATGGATGGATAGATAGATAGATAGATAGATAGATAGATAGATAGATAGGCAGACAGGCAAATAAATCCAACTTTTGAGTTAAAAGGCATTTACTTAGATAATCTCATGCATTTATTCAGACAATACTCTCTGCTGTGTCATACAGCAGTGAACACTTTGGTGAGTTGTCTAGTCCCTTGTATTTGCAGACTGATAGGAAGAAAGACACCCCAGAAAGAACACACGTGATGGGTAATACCAAAGATCAACTTGATTTATTAAGAAATACAGAAGGGGGTGCGCTTAAAGAGGCGTTCCACTTGGGGAAAACCTATGAAGGCTTTTCCAGATAGGATTGCCTGGGGGAGGAAGGGCTAACTGAATATGTAAGGCAGCATCCCATGGGCTGGGGGCAAAGACTGAATAAAAAATGGAAAGGGGAAAAAGCCAACTGAACTGTGGCATTCCCCCTTTCTCTGTTTGTTGACCCACTAGGAGGTAAGCAAAGAGCCTCATGCCCCTAAAGCCTTAGAGCTGCCTGCCCTATGCCTTCCCCACCATGACAGACTCCAACTCTGAACAAAATAAACCTTTGCTCTTATGTTACATGTGTCAAACATTTAGTCACAGGAATGAGAAAAGCATATGATATAATGGTTAAGTGTTACATGAAAGTTTTCATGTATTTGGGGACTCTTTTTTTTAAATTCATTTATTTATTTATTCACTTTACATTCTGATCACAGCCATGATTCCCTCCCTTCCTTCCATTCCCACCCTCACACGTCCCCCACCACCATCTACCCTTTTCCTCAGAAAAAGGGAAACCCCAACTTGGATACCAGCCCAATCTGCAGCAGGACTAAGCCATCCTTTCCCACTGAGGCCCAACCAGGCAGTCCAGCTAGGGGAAGGGGATCCAACGGCAGGGAACAGAGTCTGAGACAGCACCCAATCCAATTGTTAGGGGACCCACATGAATACCAACTGCACATCTGCTACAAATGTGTAGGGAGCCTAGGTCCAGCACCTTGTGTGCTCTTTAGTTGCTAGTTCAGTCCTTGTGAGTTTGGGGGAGCTCAATACAACTCTAGACGTCAGGAAAGACTTCTCATTCCCCAGGGTGATATTCTTTAGGTGAGCCCAAGGTGTGTTCCAGGAAAATAAAGTAGCCCGTTAAGGGCCTAGCTATGAGGGTACCATCAAAGAAGTTCCTCTCAATTACAAACGGAGAAAGGCAAGAGAATGGCAAGAGCCATAGGATGCAGAGATCGTCAAGATGCTGACGGGATGCTGCAGAAGACATGGTTAAGGAAATTAGACTTTGATCCTTTAAACAATGGAAAGGCTAATGTATTGTCTTGGGAAGAGAGTAACATGATGAGACTTAGCTCTTCTGAGAGGTCTGTGCCCATGTCTTTGAGAGAAACAAGAACTGACCAGAACCCTCTGAAAACCAAGTGCAGGAAGGCAGTGAGCCAGACCGTTTAGCACCAGAAGAAATGAAGAAATGTAGAAACATTTTGGTTACTGATCACAAGACAGAATTGACAAAGTTGACTGACTTACTGGGGAGAAGAGCACTTGAGAATGAGCAGTTAGAGATAACTCGAATCCAATTGTCTACATCCAGGGAGTGGCAAGCACTGTTTTTATAACTGGAGTGTCTGGGTGACAAAGATGACAACTTCGGGTTAGGACATGCTGACATGAAGACCCTTTCAGACTAGTAGAGTTGTCTAATATGTTTTTGAATATGCACAGATCTACAAACTAAAAGAAGAGAAGCAAATAAACATGGAAAGTTGATGGTCATTATTGGATACATTGTAATTAAAGCCAAGAAGATGGATACAATCTCATTAGACTCTGGGTCTAATGAGGTAAGGACAGGGATTCTTTACCTCTGTGTCCCCAATACTCAAGATCTAATACTTGCCTAGAATATAGCAGATTCTTTGGCAATTTTGTTGAGTAAATGAATGTGGTAAACAATCAGCTTAAATTTTAAAGCATTTTGAATATAAGATACTTAAAAACAAAATGTATTATGGTAGTGACATGAATCAACCAAACATTTAAGAATGTAGTATTAGAACGAATAATCTAAATGAGAAAAAAAAGTTGGGCAGAATAATAACTACTTAGAAGACAAATAAAATGCATTTCACTTGTACAAATTAAGGCACAGCTACAGTCCAAAATTACCAAAGCAGATTGCAAATGCTACTTTATTATGAACATTTGTACAAAGTCTGTGACGGTGCAATTAAAATTTGATAATTGTATTTGTCTATGCATAATAATTAGCAAGAGACAAAGAGATTAAAAAGGATAAAGAGAAATGAAAAATTTAGCAACCTTTAAGCCATACATTTGGCACCACCTAAGCTTGCCTTCAGCGAAGGCCTGTCATGGAGGTTTGCTCTCTGTCCTCACAGTTCCTCTCAGAGAGTTTAAATGCAGCAAAACACCAAAACTCCTCTGTATATTATTATGGTAACTTTGCAATTATTTCCAACGGGAACTTATTGTATCTCTTTGTCCTTCTATGGAACTTATGAATTCATTCTCTCGGACCAATGTAATAGATATTGGCTATACCGTTCAAAGAACAGGTATGCCCCCAGTAGTGAGTGTGCATGTGCATGTGTGTATATGTGTATGTATCATATAAAGTGTGTATATGAGTATTTGATGGGGGGCTTGCACCCAATGTATGAAGGCCAGATGATAATGTCAGGTGTCTTCTTCTATCACTTTCCAGCCTATTTTCTTGGGATAAGCTCTCTCACTAGACCTGGGCCTCCACTGGCAGCCAAAGTTCCAACAATCTTTCAATCTGCTTCCCATAGAGCTAATGTTATAGGCATAAGCAGCCATGCCCAGCTTCTTACATGGGTTCTGGGGATTCAAACTCAGGTCTTCAAGTTTTCGAGCCAGCAACCTCACCTATTGAGCCATTTCTCTAACCCCTAGTACTTCCTTAATTAAATTATTCTTTATTCTTTCCAGCTATTAGAAGATGTAAGTTGGAGTTTTCTTTCAATTTTGGTGTATAATCCCATCATCTGTGTGAGGGTGACAATAATTCTCAAGTCACAATCTTAGGTAACTGTGTGGGGCTACAGACTCATGGAGCAATGGGGCTGTGGTAGGGTGAAAAGTGCTACAAAGTGATCTTGCAGCTCATTTGTGCTTCCCTTGTCTTGACTCTAAATTGAGAGATTAACTCCTCTTCTTGTAAACTCCCTTCCAGCTCAGTAGTTTTACAATTCTAACCCTAGGAACATTTTATTGCATTATAAGCAATCTCAGCTTTATTAAATTTGACTTTACATCATTATTTTATTATAGTTGCTCTCTATTAAATGCCAAGTGTTGATACACAGTATTTCTATCCCTGGTGAAGTTAAAAGCCTAAAGGAAGAGCATCACTCTTCTGTTCTAAGATGATCCAGGTAATGATGGTACTCCCATTCTCTAAGCTCTTACCATGATGCAAGCATGTGCATAGGCATTTACTCTACTTTATTTTGTCTTCATGAGAAGCATATGTGGTAAGCATAATACTAACAGTATTATGAAGAATCAAACTAGTATTTGTACTCAACAGCTGGATAATACCATGGCTGGGTCTTCCAGAGCCTGAGTTCTTGACTGCAATGTTATTATGCATCTGATTTCTGGGCAGAGTCCAAGAATAGACTCAAACCTGAGTGGGGATAAGTTGAGCGAAGCTGTCAGAGAAGTTTATCTACAAAATGCAAACTTAAGGAATAAGCAAGAAGGGAAAACCAAAATGGTGCTGTAGGAGTGTTCAGGCTGTAACATAAGGCTGTACAAAGCATCACAGCTGATGGTTCATGAACGAACCCCTTCCTTTCCATGCTGGCTGCTGACTGGCTGACTTCTTGCAGGCAGCCATAGCTGCTGTGAGTTCATGGGTGCAGTGGTTTGTCATCTGAGAAGACTCTGATCTGTCCTGGTCCTTGGCCACTCCTGGTTTCTATAACCTGAACTCCCCTCTTTCTCAATGTTCTCTGAGCCTTGTAGGGAAGGCAGTAATACAGATGTGTCATGTATGGCTCAGGACTACACAGACATTGATTCACTGCACTGTGACCACTCATGAATTTCTAGGTTAGCCACCGTCCACTGGATAGTATAAATTTTAATACTTCTCTTAAGCATATATCTGGATAAGAAAGTGTAGGTGTACAGAGGGTGTTAATTGCTTTATTATTTACAGAGTCAGAAACACTCTTCATCCGTTGGAAAAGGTGTTACTAAGACATAAGTTAAGGCTGAGCAGGGGCACAAATTACAGACTATAGCTAAGATACGACATGGTACTATAATCAGAAAATGTAGATTTTAATGTAAAGGCCACTTCCCACTATTAAATCCTGGGTAAATTAACTTGAGACTTTTTCTCATCTACAAATGGAGATAATTAATGTTTCTATCTCCTGCTATGAAATTAAATGTTAAACACGAGACCTGGCAGAGTAAACATGCAGTATATCCTGCTAGAATGTCGGCATGGCTTCCTAGTCTGATCACCTCTCCAGAAAGGAAATTGTGGTGAGATTTTACCCTCTCTCTTTTAAATAGACTGCCATTGTCATTCAAGTCTTAAAGTTCAAGCAAGCAAACAAAAAAGGTTTCAAACAAAAAAAAAATTATCTCTTTTGTGTACTTTCACCCAGCACCTTTTCAGACTCAGGGTAAACAAAATCTAAAAAGTAAGAGACAGAGGGGCAGGTACGCAAACGCAATGAGACACAAAGCCCATGTAACTGTATCATCATGGTATCCAAAGACCATATTTGTAAAGCAGTTTTTTGTTTTGTTTCATTTTGTTTATTAGATATTTTCTTTATTTACATTTCAAATGTTATCCCCTTTCCTGGTTTCCCCTCCAAAATACCACTTCCTCCTCCCTCCTCCCCCTGCTCACCAACCCACCCACTCCTGCTTCCCTGTCCTGGCATTTCCCTACACCAGGACATGGAGCCCTCACAGGACCAAGGGCCTCTCCTCCCACTGATGTCCAACAAGGCCATCCTCTGCTACATATGCAGCTGGAGCCATGGGTCCTTCCATATGCACTCTTTGGTTGTATAGAGCCATTTTATCTTCAGAGCAAAGTTGAACAACAGCACAGACCTCCCACATCCCCCAGTCATGTGTCTGCCCCAGATCAGCAACAGCATATTCTCTTCAAACTGAGTTATGTGGCTAGAATTGTTAAATATATAAAGGAATAGTTACTTTTGCAATGAATGGAATGTTCAATTGCATACCATCAGGAAGGTGTATGCTTATGAATTTTATCTTTGAAGAATTTATATTCGGGGCTAGTAGCTGAGTGATATAGTGCCTGCCTCGCATGCAAACAGATCTTAGGTTTTTCTCTCCAGCCTTGAAAAAGAAAATATTCAGATTTTCCTTTCATGTGTAAGCTAGCAATGACACCTACTTATAGTTTATATACTCTGTATGATTTGTAGTATGTGTTTATTCGTGGCCTATTTAATCTATTGTTTTGTAGATGTGAGTATATATGCGTGGTATACATGTGGATATGTGTGTCGGGGGGTGGATGGACCTTAACGCATGCATGTCTAGGCCAACAACCAATGTTAAGTGTCTTTCTTTGTTGCTCTCTACCTTTATTTTCCTTTTTTGAATCATTGAACCTGAAACTCTCTGATTTAGCCACACTGTCTGACCTATGAGTCCAAGGGAAAAAAAGGCACATGCCCAATTGAAAGGAACCCTAACCTTTATAATAAACAAAGCAAGTGAATTTATACTCACAGCTGAAAATAGGTAGCTCACAAACACTGAGCTCATGGGATATAATTATTTTTATTTTGTGAATTTTGGGGATTCTCTGAAAAAAAATCTATAAACACTGAAGTCTAGCCTTCTACACCTAACCTACATCCCTGTGTCTGTGATAACTGGACTGTGAGCTGCATCTATCTGCCTACCCAACACCGTGAGTTACCTGCTTTCCCCTGTCCCATACTGAACAATCACACCCAAGATGGATTTCTGAGTAATCTATACAGCACATTGCATCTCTGTCTTATTGCATGTTTATCTTATTTTATGTCTATGAATGTCTTGACTGCATACATTTATATACACTACGTGCATGCCTTGTACCCACAAAAGTCAAAAGAGGGTGTCAGGTCCCCCTAGAACAAGACTTACACTCACTTGTGAGCCACCATATGGTGCTGAAAATCAAACCTGGGTCCTCTTCAGGAGCAGCAAATGTTCTGAACCACTGAGTAGTCTCTCCAGCCTCCTGTATATTTTAAGATTTATGTTTTATTTTATGTGTGTGAGTGTTTTGCTTTCATGTATGTATGTATGTGCGCACTATGCATGCCCGGTACCCACAGATACCAGAAGAGGGTGTTGGATCTTTTAGAACTAGAGTTACTGATGGTTGTGATCTACCATGTGAGGGCTGGGAGTTGAACTCAAGCTTCTGCAAGAGCAGCAAGTGTTCTTAATTTCTAAGGCAGTTTTCCGGCCCTATCTGAGCTGTATCTCAATCCTGATGTGTAAATGCAATATTCAAAAGAAAAAAAGTTTTTGCGACAGGGTCTTACGTAGTTCAGGCTAGTCTTGAACTTCTGCTTCTTCGGCCTGCACCTCATGAATACTGGGCCTGCAGATGTGTAATCCCAGATTCCACCCATTTAATGCTATGCAAGCCTGGGGATACCTTCCTGGGAGCTAAGCAAACAAAATTATTATTCTAATCAACAGAGAAACCAACACAGCATACACTACAAGAGCACCTAGTCAAGGAACCAGCCTGAGACTCCTTAGCTTTGAAAACAAGGTAGAAAGTGTATAGACTACCTGCAGCAAGCCGGGCTGGGTTATTCTTTCACAAAGCACACTTCCCGAGTTGATATTTGCTCAAAATGGCAAACCTGCACATTCACGCTTTCGCCATCCTTTCAGAAAATAGCCCATAAATGCACATAGGCAGGAAGAGAATTGCTGTTAACTGGAGAACACCTGTAAAGGCATTGCCCGTAGACTCGCATCCTAACTTCACGTGCCTGGTGCAGAACCCTCTATTTCTGCAAATGTCAGCTAGCAAAGGCAAGAAGCCCAAAGTTTAAAAAGTAAATAAAATGCACTCTGAAGATAAATTGCCCATATTCCCCGTAGCAGGTGAATTTCAAAGCTGATGTTAGTCCTGACTGAAATTTTCAGAAGATGAGAAAGTGTTTAAAACTGAAAGTGCAATTGCATTCATGAAGTTAATTTGCCTGGCTTCAACTGCACCAAGCATCACATGGTTTGTGCATTTAAAATCTTTGAAATTTTTTTTTTCAGTTCAGTGTAAGGGTTATTTTCAAAGCCAAGGCACGGTACGAGTTAGTAATGACAACTTCAAAAACCAGTAGATTTGTCCATTAAGACATACAATGTGATGCTCCAACATTCATCTCCACACATAAAAATGACAAATCTTCCTTAAAGAACTGTCAGGGTAATTGACAGTGTGAGCGCATTTATTCCCTGTTTGTCATACTCCTCATAACTGAGGTGGTAAAGGAGGGGCCTGCAATGTCAAACCCAGTTCCAGTGAACTTGGTTGAATGAATCATGTTTTCTTCATCACGGGCTGGGAGAGGAGCTCAGTTGGTAGAGGGCTTGCTTAGGAAACACAAGGCTCTCCTTTCTCTCCACATAACCTAGACATGGTAGAGCACCTGTAACTGAAGTACTCAAGAGTTAGTGCAGGGGGAGCAGAAGTTCAAGGTCATCTTTGCTTGTCTGTATATAACAAGCTTCAGGCCAGCATGGACCATACGGGAACCAACCTAAGCACAAGTGAAAGTTGGAAAGTTGAGCTGAAGCTTGCCAGTAACAAAATGAGCCAAGATAGGGGAACGGGTCTCACTCCAGATTTGTAACTGGTATGCCATAGAAATTAGGGTAAATTATGTCACACATAGACTGTAAAGCTGAACCAGAGGTCCCTGAGCAGAACATGTCACAAAATATTAGCAGAACTAGGTTCGCAGACATCCTTGACAATGGAGTCCACCCTAGTACATCTCTGCTTTCTAGCAGTCTGAAACATTTTTGAAACCCCACTGCCTCTCAGCATCGTTCAGTTCATTCAGCAAGCATTGGGAGACATCCCCTTACACAGCCAAGCTCCTATCGGCATGGAAGGGAAGAAACAGACTGTCAGAGAACTTGAGCTCTTTCCTATTTGTTGAACTATGTTCTACCAACTGTCCATGCAACTTGCCATTCTCCGAGCATACTCTTCATCCTCTTGCCTCAGCATTTCACAAGTCTCTACCCTGTATTTCTTCAGCTGGCCAATTCTCACTCATCCGAGCAGTTAAAGCACAGCCTTCACCTGCTCTGGGAAGCCTTCCCTGACTCCCCTTCTGGTGGCCATATTTGTATCAGACAACCTAAATAGGCTTGAGAGTACTTATTCCGTTATCTGCCTGTGTACGTGTACCATAGCTTCCCTACTATATGCCAAAACTTGAGCTGAGACTCGAACACCATGCTCAGTGAATGAATGAATGAATGAATGAATTTTTCACACAAAAATTGTGCTAGAATATTAGCTTATTAGAAGAGACTGCTTTCTTCATTAATAAGAGGCATATCAATTAATGTGATCCCCAGATACATCCTTGTTTAATAAAGAAAGTAGGAGAGCCAATCTTCTGGCACCTAGCAGTAATTTAATAAAGATCTCATCGGTGAATGATTTTTTTTAATGAAAGGCTATTTCTTATATTAGACAATTCTATGAGCAATTAAAATAGGATTTTCCTTAAAAGAAATTAATGTTTTCAACATGAAAATGATCTATCCAGAATTATTTAGACCCTGTTCTTAGGCTAAAGCAATCGAGAGTACAAGCACACAGAGTGCTTACCAACAGTACAAGTGTAAAAAGATGCTATCTTTAAAAATTCACTTTGTGCTTTTCCTTTTCCAACTTTCTTTTACATGACACATTGCCTCAAAGAAAGTAGGCTTGAGAATAAGAGAAAATGAATGATTCATCTTCATGTTTTTTTTTACTCTGAAGCAGGCTTTTGAAATTTGACATCTTGAGGAGGCCTCAACAAAATTAAAAGATATTAGATAAGGATCAATCTACCAGTCTCTGCCCCTCCCAAGGAGGACCAGAAGATAAAGAGATGCTCACTCAGTGTTTCCAGTAAGGGGATGGGAAGGAGATGACCCAATCTAAGGTACCACAGGGTAAAGAAATGCTCACTCAAGGTTTCCAGTAAGGGGATGGGAAGGAGATGACCCAAGCTAAGGTACCATAGGAAAAAAAGTTGGTATAGGTGAAGGCTTCAATGTCAAAGAAGCATCCAGATTGTTAAGCTCAGTGTGCTGGGAAATTTAAAATCCTTAGTTATCACTTGGAAAGGCACACCATACACCATGTGGAGAGGTGATTTTATGGTGGCTCTTATCAACAGGTGTTCCAGCTGTGGCTTTTCCAGTTACAGCATGTCCCAAGACTTCTGAACCCCACTCATATAGCTTCTTATAGCTCAGTTACTCAATGTAGCCTAAAGTTTCTTGCCAGTCTCTCTTCAAGAGAAAGTAAGTCCTTAAATTCCAGGAACTAAAGATTAGTAGAAGAATGCTTGTCAAGCATATGTGAGGCTCTGGGTTCAATCCCCAGGGCTAGGGTAAAAAAATCTTTGCTTTCCACTGTGGCATAGGGATAATCTAGATGAAATATTGTTTGCATAAAATATTATATATGTAGATAGATTATATAACTATATAATAAGTAATATAGACAATAAATAGAATGATATGAGGGGAACCAAATACCAGTATATAAAACATTGAGTCATGATCAAATAATCCTCATTATTCATCTTAAATGGAAGTTGAGTTGTCTGAAAGCTCAATATGGATCAGTAATGAGAAATTAATATTATCTCTGTGCAAAATATAATAAATCTGGGAAAACATATCCAAAGTCCAAATGTTTTCTGTAAGATTCTGAATATTAGAAACGCATGTTCAGAGAATGTAGACAAGATGATCACATGAGGACATTGTACAAGGTACTAAGAGACTGTAGAGAAGATGTAGGGAAAACTTTGATGGGAAGTAAAGAAGAAGGATACTAGAGCTCCATAGAGTATTTCTCCCTAGCAATA
This sequence comes from Mastomys coucha, assembly GCF_008632895.1. Taxonomy (NCBI): domain Eukaryota; kingdom Metazoa; phylum Chordata; class Mammalia; order Rodentia; family Muridae; genus Mastomys; species Mastomys coucha. The sequence goes on from NW_022196898.1 coordinate 18,204,770, forward strand.
CTGGCCTGGGCAGTCTCTGGTCCGAAGACAATGTTCACCAGTCTAATATGGTTGACCAGTTAGTATAATGACTGAGAATCTCTGATGAATGGAGTGGCTTCTGACTGTGAGAGACTTTAATTCTATGCAATAAAGATAACGAAATCATTCAATTGACCAGTCATTGATAAGCTTTCATTATGGGTCAACCATTGTAAGGGAGCAAAACAAAGCATAACCTCTACCAGAAGCTTGTAGTCGAGAGAAATGAAGACCGAGTCTAGCCAAAGAGTCATATAAGCAAGAACAAATTGCAACAAAGATAAGCATTCCATAAAGGACAACATAAAGCAGGCATGGTGACTCATCACACTTGCAATCTGAGCATTTCTAAGACGAGGCAGGAGGGTTGCAAGTTTAAGACTAACCCAGTATACATAGTGAGTGCCAGTTCATCCTGGTTACAGAGTGAGACCACACTTCAAACAAATAAACAATAACAATAAAAAAAACCCAGCCACCCTCCATGAAAGCTGTTATGGGGGACTACATGAATGTGGCTATCTTAGTCACTGTTCTATTGCCATAAAGAGGCAACTCTTTTTTTTTTTAATTTTAATCATTTTTTTTACACTCCAGATCTTATCCCCTTTCCTGTCCACCCTCTGACTGTTCCCCATCCCATAGCTCCTCCCTACCCCCTTGTCTCCACAAGGATGTCCCCACCCCACCACCACCCACTCCACCAGACCTCTCCATTCCCTGGGGCTTCCATTCTCTTGAGGGTTAGGTGCCTCTTCTCTGGCTAAACCCAGACCAAGCAGTCCTCTGCTAGATATGTGTTGGGGACCTCATATCAGCTGGTGTATGCTGCCTGACTGGTGATCCAGTGTCTGAGAGATTTCGATGTCCAGGTTAATTGAGACTGTTGGTCCTCCTACAGGGTTGCCAAGAGGCAACTCTTAAAAAAAGAAAATATTTAATTGGTGGCTTTCTTATAGTTTCAGAAATTTAATCCACTGTCAACATGGTCGGAAGCATGGCATCATGCAGGCCAGCACTAGACCAATAGCTGAGAGCTACATTCTGATCTCTAAGCAGAGAGACTGGGCTTGGCCGAGGCTTTTGAAACCCCAAAGCCCACCCTCAATGACACACTTCCTCCAACAAAGCCATATCCCCTAGTCTTTATAACCCTTTAAATTGTGCCACTCCCTAGTGACCAAGCATTCAAATATGTGAGCCTATGGGACCATTCTTAGTCAAACTATCACAATGGATCCCTCAGGATATTTGTCTGTTGATCAAACATACAAAATATTTAAAGGATAGTCCAGGGGAAAAAAATAGATCAGTCAAGGTCATTGGAAGGTACCTTTCCATTTCCAGGTAAAAATAATATAGACTATAAGACAATATGTCATAACCTTTAAAAAGATAGAATTTTATACATTATTTTATTATATGTATATTTTAGACAAGTTATAAGCTCATTAAGCCTAAGGATTCTTATCTGTAAAATCAAGAAAATATCACTGATTGTTGAATGAGGTAAATGAGGTAATGCATATAAAGTAATTAATCTAAGCCAAATATAGACTGTTTATTAAGCTTTGGCTCTAGTCCATAAATGGACATGACATGACATTGAAATAGAGTATAGGAGACAGAAGTTCCTTGGGTTTGAATGTGCCATCAATGAAGGTGGCACACCAAGCTACTAACAGAGGGAGCAAAAACTTGGTGTGACACCCTATGACTCTTCATTTCTCTTTAAATCTAATTAAATCTTACTTTTATGTACAAATCATGATTTTTTTCCTAGATCAAAAAAATATCCTTTATCAAGAAATCCAATCTTAATTATTATTGGATTCCTGCATCCTCTTCAATTTTCTGTCTCCCAAAGTCATTACTAATAAAGTCATTATCCAACTAGCTTTGCTACTTGATAGTAAGAATTCAGTTAGCCAGAGTCTCTGTGTTCTTCATCTAGGACCTTCTATCCTCTCTAATAGTTCTCTCTCCCTCTATTTTCTTCCTTTTCCTCTTCTTCTCTTGCTCCCTTTCCTACACCCTTTGTCTTACCTCTCATCCCTTCTTCTTCTCAAAGTTGTTCTATTATCTTTCAGAATACAAAGCTAGTGCCCTTGATGGCTCAGGCTAGAACACTACCATACCCAAAGTAGATCTGGTCTGGGTTTCCCAAGATAGTCTCAGAGGACACAAAGGCTTTTGTCATCTTATACAGGAAGAAATGAAAGCACAAAGAAAAATCACCTGATAAGATTTTTTAAAAAGCCATGTACTCATTCCAAATGTTGATGATGTAGAAAAACAAATGCATCTTCCACACTGGATGGATCTTCAGATAAAACTTGATCCTTTTCTTTTAGGAATAGAGAAAGAACATTCCTAAATAAAAGACTACATCAGAAATCTTCCTGGTGCACATCTCAAATTATTTAGATGACACATTTGGAATTTTGCTAGTGGTAAAAAAGAGAAGATGAAGAATGATGGACAGAAAAAAATAGATAGGACGAACACAATTAAATGTTTGCATGGATAATGGAAAGAAAAGAAAGGTCTAAATAAAGTTTAGACCTTTTTAAAGCATCAAACCAGGAGTAGAAGGAGACTATTGTCAAGTCAGCTCATAAAGTTACTCCCTCAGTGAGACCTTAACAAAGAAAGATGGATGTGCAAATAGTTTGACTGGTGGAGCTTTCATGAACCTCTTAACATTAATAGAGCTATGACACAAGAAAGGGGTGAAATACCCATGAATAAACAAGACCAGAGAGCTGTCACCACCTCTAAGGCTGAAAGGAAATGAACCAACTTACCAGAGCCTAAACAGTATCAAGCACAGGAAGTAGATGCTAACTAGTAAAACATATTGATCCAGCTAAGCTCGCCAACTTTAGAGCCATGACAAGGAACTGTATCAGGCAAAGCACAGGAGAATAACTTATCAAACATCCTTCTCCGCTCTCCTTTCTTCTTTGGCTTGAGTCTCTAAAGCTGAGCCCAGTTGGAATCCAGAGAAGAAGGAAGCCTGAGTATCAGTACCGTGCTCCCCTGAGGGAGCACAGGAGTTTAAAAGGAGGAGATGATGGGTTAAAATGGGAAGAGAGTGGTGGCAGATATACTGTAGTCACCTGTGAGGGTCATTACTGCTATCCAAAAGATTTAGTTCATTCTTAAAATGGAAAAAAGAAAAAAGGGAGGTAAGGCCATTTTCAAGAGGGTGAGGGGAGGAAGTGACCATTACAGGTAAAGAGGAGATAGTAAAGGACTCAAGGAAGAAATAGTCTTAATCTTGCCTCTAGCAATGCTGACATACTAGACCCAGTATTATACTGCTGCGTTTAGCTGTAAAATCCTCCCCATAGGCTCCAGCATTTGAACACTGGGCCCCCAGCTGATGTTGCTGTTTTGGAAGGTTGCAGAACCTTTAAGATAGAACTTGTTGTAGGAAGTGAATCATGGGAGATGGACCTTGAGGCTTTACAGCCTGGCTCTACTTCCTATCTGCTTTCTGTTTCCTGACTAGGGGTGCAGTGTGACCAGCTACATCATGCTCCTGCTGCCATAATGGACTATATACATAACCAGGAGTAAAACCAAGCTCTTCCTTCCTTGACTTGCTTTCACCAGTCATTTTATCACAAGGGAAGTAACTAATGAATGTGCTATAAGTACTTTTTTTTTTTTTTTTGCATGTACTGGGCAAATGATTCAAGATCCCTCATATTATTTTATTTATTTATTTATTTATTTATTTATTTTTCTGTACATGAGTATGCTGTAGCTGTACACCAGAAGAGGGCATTGGATCCCATTATAGATCCAATTGTGAGCCACCATATGGTTGCTGGAAATTGAACCCAGGACCTCTGGAAGAACACTCAGTGCTCTTAACCACTGAGCCATATCTCCCTTTTTGCATCCCCTTTTTGAGCATTTCATACATGAATGCTGTATTGATGTGTCCACTCTACCCCTTCCCCACATCGCCCTGACCCTGACTCCTCCTCAGCTGTATGACCTCTTTTTTTAATTATTATTGTTAGATATACATATAAATGCAAACATGCATCTTGCTGAGTTTATTTGGTATTTATGTGTATGCATTTAGAGATGAGCTTTAGAGATTAGATAACCTCTTAGGGGCTCCTTCTTAGAGAACACTGACTTTTTCAGCAGCCAGGGATTTCATACAGGGATGAAGCCTTGTGAAATTTCTCATACTGATATTGAAAATAAGCTGGTATTGTCACTATTTGGATCTTGTTTAGGGAACCACATAACTAGTGTTTCATTGGTTTAAAGCTCCCATCTTTAGAGTATTGTTAGATTGAAATCTTTCAAACACACTAAGAACAACCTTGATCTGCTAAGAGGCTAAGGACACATATGCCTCCAACATAACATAATACTGCAGTAGGAATTGGGGCAGCTGACTTAAACACTTACTCATCACCTGTCTTGTTACAAGGAGATTAAATATGAATATAGCAGGTGTGCCACCCAATAATTATTTCACACCTGTTAGAAAGGCTTACCAAAAAAAAA
>NW_022196898.1:18209339-18211774 GCF_008632895.1 Mastomys coucha
AAAAAAAAGAGGAAAAACTAGCATTGGCAAAGATATAAAGAAAAGAGAGCCCCTTGAACACTGCTGAAAGGAATGTAAATTAGTACAAGCATTTAGGAAACCAATATGGCAGTTCCACGAGAAAATTGAAAATAGAACTAGTCTACAATCTGGCAATTCTACTTCTTGGTTTATAGCCAAAGGGAATAAAGGCACTAGACTGACAGGATGCCTGTGCTCCCGTGTTCATTGTAGAACTATTTACATTGGTCAAATGTGAAACTGACCTAAGTGCCCATCAACAGGTAAGTAAGTTTTTAAAAGGATGGTATATATACACTTTGGAGTAGTATTCAACTTCTACAGAGAGTAAAAACCTGTTATTTGCCCCAGAATATTTTGAATGCTGAAGACATTATTGGTAGGGTCTGGGAATCATCACACAAACCACTCAGGCCCAGATCTCAGTTAAACAGGTATGGTTTATTGAATGCACACCCCAAGACTAATGGATCAGGGCCACAGCTCAGACTCGGAAGCTGAAAGCCATGACCATAAATGTTTTCAAGGGTCAGTTTATATAGGCAAAACCCACAATGAACTCTTAAGTAGATGCAAGGAGGCTTCCAGGGTGGTTGCCCTTTTTCCAAGTTATTTTAGTAGTTTAGACATACAGTTTAAACTGACCTCAGTTTTGATTGGTGGAGGTTCTAAGTGGAGCTTATGGTTGTAGAATTTCTTAAGATTAATAAAGCTCAGAACATACAGAACATAATGGTATGTCATCAGCATGACAGTGCCATGAGTCAAGCTAGTGAGTGTGTGTGTGTGTGTGTGTGTGTGTGTTTGTGTATGTGTGTGTGTGTGTTGTGTGTGTGGTGTGTGTGTGTGTGTGTATATGTGTAACAATATGAAATGACTGGCAGGCATGGAACAGAATGGCTGTAGCTATGCCATTCTGTTGAATGATTTCAACAATTACACTAGGTAAAATAGGCCCTTAGTAAAAGGCAAGTATAGAATCTATTTGAGGCCATAGAAATATAGAGGATAGAACACTTGTCACCAGAATGGGGTAAAGGGACATTAGAAAAGAAAGATAAAAGTTGGTCAAATATTATAAAATGTTAAACAGGAGGAATAAGATCTGGTGATATACTACAGAGTAAGGTATAGAATGTTTGCCAGGAGTGCACAAGGCCATGGGTCCTATCTCAAGCACTGCAAATAAATAAAGTCAGAAAGAGAGAGGCAGAGTAGAGATATAGTTCAATAGTGGAAAACTTTCCTAGCATGAATCTGTGTTCGATCCCCGGCACTGCACAAAGTTAGCATGGACTGAACGTGTGTGGAATGCCATCACTCGGGAGGTGAAGGCAGAAGGATAAAGAGTTCAAGGCCATTCTCGTATACATACAGAGTTTGAGGCCAGTCTAAGCTACCTGAGATCCTTTCTGGAAAACAATAAAATAGAAATTGATTTCAATTTTTTAAAAAGCAACTCAATACCAATTAAAGACTTAAATATGAAAGTGGGAAACTACAAGACTAAACAATAACAACAAAGATTTCTGGACCAGAGAGATGATTCAGCAGTCAAGAGCATCAGCTGCTCTTCCAGAGGACCTGGGTTCAATTCTCAGCACCCACATGATAGCTCAAACCTGTGTGTAACACCATTTCCAGGGGATCCAACACCCTCACACAGACATATATGCAGACAAAACACCAATGTGCATGAAATAAAAAGAAAAGAAAAAATGAAAATATTAAAAAAAATATGTTAAAGAGAAGTGCAACAAAAATTCCTAGAAACGTGTGAGTGTGTGAGTGGATCCAAGTGAGAAGAAATCAGAGCAGGACATAAGGAAGGTCGACACCTTTGACAGGCATGAAATCCGCCAGTGCCCTGGTTTATCCATTCTAAGAGTTGAACATAAAAGCAAAGTGCAGAGAGTGGGTGAATATCTGAGACAAAGCTTAACACGAAGTGAGCTCCTTGTTGTGTCCTCACAGAGTGGCGTAATGGTTTACTCAGCAGCATCCCTAGAGCTAGCAAAGATAATTTTGTATTTTGATAGAAACAACAGAGACACAACCAAGCCCACATAGGTGTACAGCTTTCGGTCACTGAGTTGAGACTATTTTGGAGTATGCTTGAGATGGAGGAATTACTTTTTCAAGGAATCAAAAATAATTTTTAAAGGTATATTTTAATTTTTATGAGAGGAACGGAGCAGGAGAGAGAGGAAGAGGGAAAGGGAGAGGAAAGGAGAGGGAGGGAGGGAAGGAGGAAGGGAGAGAGAGGCTATGTTTGCAAGTCTCACATGAGTGCAGGTACCTGTGGAGTCAGTAGCTTCAGAAATCCTTGGAGCTGGAGTTGCAAGAGATTGCCAGCCGCCTGCAGTGGCTGCTGGGAACTGAACTCCTCTAGAAGTGTTCTTTTTTTTTTTTTT
>NW_022196898.1:18211855-18245947 GCF_008632895.1 Mastomys coucha
AATCCACCTGCCTCTGCCTCCCAAGTGCTGGGATTAAAGGCGTGCGCCACCACCGCCCGGCTCTAGAAGTGTTCTTAACTATTGAGCTGTCTCTCCAGCCCTGGAAACTTAAGAAATAAAATGGTAAATAAAATTTTATTTTCAACCAAGATTGAATTAGAACCTGTGGGAACTCAATTCAATATAGGGCACGAAGGCAAAATAATTAAGGGAAATCAGATGTCTGTCAAAACAAACGTTTGAAGTACAGTGAGCAAAGTGGCAGCTGACAAATAGCCTCTATTTTGGGAGCACAGAAAGGTACGAGGAAGACGATGCCACCCAAGAGCCTCCTGCTCCTCCCAAGTCACTATCTTCATGACCAAAGCAGGGACCAGATGTTGTCAGCTCTCTGCTCTTCCCCGTGGACTATGGTTCCGTTACAGATGACAGGAATTGCTCTATTTTAAGCACAGAGGGCAAAACCCTTCAGCACAGGAAATGAGGTGCTTAAAACAAGCTGAGGCTGGGCTGCCAGAAGAGCAAGGAGGAGCCAGCTGAGGAAGCTCAGAGCGCACCTCAGCCTAGCCGATGGGGGGAAATCAGAAGGACCCACACCCCACAACGAGTGAGAAGGAACGCTGGAGGATGTTAGGAAGCATTGCTGCCAATTCTGTTGACTCCAGAGCTGTACCCCATTACACCCACACTAGCCACCAACATAGCAAGAGCAACAAGTCAAAGATGCCACTGCCCCCCCCGTGCCCACCCCCTGGCCCCACAAAGCTGGCGGCAGAAATGTTGCTATAAAAATTCCCAGTGCAGCCCTGACAGTTCAAGGCCTCATCAGCTGATGGGGCAAGACAGAGAAAGTATCACCTGACAAATTTCACTTCAGTGCCAATGATTGACTGATCAAAGTAAACTTAAGTCATAGCGGCATGTCTATCTCTAGAACCAACAATTTTAAGTGACCATTACCTGGAGTCATGGCAGTAGATAGAATATAGACAGGACAGTAAACCATTTTATCCACTATTCTGTGTCTTTACACAAAAATCATTTGAAATGTTTAATGATGGCTGTCTTAGTCCATTTCTGTTCCTAATAACAGAGAGTTACTGATTATTTTGGCTCATACTTCTGGCCCAAGGTCAAGAGGCCACATCTGGTGATGGTTTTCTTGTTGGCAGAGTCTTGAGGGGGCAAGGAAGGAGTTGACGAGTGACCTAGGCTCACTAAAGTTATTATAAGACTCTCTTTGAAAACAACCTATTGACCTATTAATCCATTAATCAGCTAAGAGCAGAACTCTTATCATTCCTCCAAGGTTCCTTCCGATCATCTCTTTTAGTATCTCATTATGGGGATTAAGTTTTAACATGAGTTTTGGAGTGGACATAGTCAAATCATAGCATCAGTAATACATTCCAATTAAAAGATAGTTGTGTGCCAGCCATAAATGTGGAAGTTGAGAAAATACAGCAGTAACTGACAGAGTGCACTTCAGGACAAGAAGCAAGTGTACCTCAAGCCCACATCCCCTGACCTTATGAATAAATAGCCTTTTGTATAGTTCCATACCATGATCAAAGCAGTAAAACCTGCATTCAAAGGCAATAGTGATGCGTACAATACCATTGTGAGAACATTTGAGGTAGCCTGGCAGTGTTAGAGCACATCTTTAGACCCAGACAGAGGCAGGCAGATCTCTGTGTAGATCGGGCCAGCCTGATCTATAGATCGAGCTTCAGGGCAGCCAGGACTATGCAGAGAAACCATCTATGGGAATAGAACAACAAAAAGAACACATGAGGTGATAAAATAGTTGTCTTTCTTCTCTCAGTGCTTCTGCCATTCCCTAGATGCTGCCTGGTGTGGCTGTGTGAGAAAGAACTCAGTCAGACTTCATGGTGTTTGACATGGAATCTTTCAGAAGCCCACTTTGTTTCTGGTGATCTGAAGAAAGGTAGAGGCAAAACACTGTCCTAAAGAAAGATGCCATCATCCAGTGTGGATGGAGCATGGAGGGGATCGATTCACCTGGGCAGAGCAATAACCGTCGGGTGGGCCAACCCTCTCCAGAATGCAGAGAAACAAATACAATTTCTTTTTTAAACTTATTTATTTTTATTTTATGTACATCAGTGTTTTGCCTGCATGCATGTTTGAACGAGGATGTCAGATCTCTTGGAACAGGAGTTACAGACAGTTGTGAGCTGCCTTGTGGGTGCTGAGAATGGAACCCAGGTCCTCTAGAAGAGCAGCCAGGGCTCCTAAGCACTCAGCCATCTCTCCAGCCCCAAGTACAGTTTGTATAGCCAAGAAAACAAATACAATTTCCTGCATAATATAGTTTATGAGTTTTGTGTTAATCACAGACTTTGGGCTTAATGTTCACATTTATTGTTTAAATTTCAATATCTTGAAGATGTCTCAGTGAGCACTTAAAAAAGAGCTATGCTTTATTATGTTCTAAAAAGCTGTAGCAACTGATTGAATATAAATAAGACCTTTTTTCATGGCTTGTCTCTCAGAGACATTTCTCGTTTATGGGGCTCCTGTTTTCACCAGGAATGCATATTCTTCAACCTTTTCTTTCCTACTTGTGGAGAAGATTCATGGTGAACACTTCTCAGAACTCCCAGGTCATCCAGACTCCCAGACTTTCCCAAGAAGTCCGGTGATCTACCGTTTCATTGAGACTGAGCCAAGGCCAAATCAAGGGTTTAGTTTAGGCTTTGTCTTAGTTAGGGTTTCCACTGCTGTAAAGAGAAACCATAGCCAAGGCAACCCTTACAAAAGACAACAATTGGGGCTGGCTTGAAAGTTCAGAGGTTTAGTCCATTATAATCAAGGTGAGGAGCATGGTAGCTAGAGAAAGAGCCGAGAGTTTTACATCTGTTCCAAGGGGAACCAGGAGAAGACTGTCTTCCCAGCATCTAGGAGGAGGGTCTCAAAGCCCATCCCCACAGTGACACACCTCCTCCAACAAGGCCACACCTCCCAACAATGCTACTCACTATGGGCCAAGCACACACACACATGTATGTGTGTGTGTGTATATATATACATATATGTATATATATACACATATATATGTGTGTATATATATGTATATGTGTGTGTGCATATACATATACATGCATATATGTAAATATAGATGTGTATATGTATATATGTATATGCACATATCTATATGTACAAATATGTATATATGTGTATATACACACGCATGTATCTATGTATATACACACACACATACTTCTGGCAATTGTAATATACAAATCTTTTGTAGATAGATAGATAGATAGATAGATAGATAGATAGATAGATAGAGGAGATCCATATAGTATACATGTTTGCAATTCATACAAACATATGAAGAAGCAAATAACTTGTTAGTATCTCCATCTTACTGTAGCTCAAGAAGCCTCTAGCTTCATTAAGATAACTAGTGAACCAGTTACCGGTTAGGTTCTTCATGGCTGAATCCCATACTCTTCCCTAGGACACACAGATTCAATAAATTCAGCCAAAGGACTTGAATGCTCTCAGAGAAAAGTGGACAGCTAAGGAAAAGATAGGTGGCTATGTCCTTCTCCCCTGCTTACAGCATTCATTTATCTTGCCACCATGGCAAGCCTGCCACGTGCTTGCTTTCTGCTCAGGGACTGGGCTAGTGTGTGTAGCTTCTTGCCTGAGTCCCAGACCAACATCTCTCCACCAAGAATTTGGCTCTACTTTAATCTTTAATAAAAGGTACCCTTTAATCTTAAAGCCAAACATGTCCTGAATCTTGGGGTCTTTTTTTTTAATTGTTAAATGCTTTCAAATGTTCATTGTAATTCATTTAGAAAGAAACAATTTCAGAAGGACTAGACAATTAAAATAACCAATTATTCCTTCATCCAGCTATCTTTACCACGATGTTCTATGTAAGATTTTTCTCTTTGTGAGCATGTTAAAAATGTGAAAGTAAATTGCATAGTCTCTTTTGCAATTCTCTCTTCTCAACATGAACCTATTTCCACATCATTTGTCTTCTTCAAGAACATTTTAGGTCCTTATTGTATTGCATATTTTTAATGGGAGTCAAGGCAGGTAGATATCTGTGAGCCAGCCTGTCTACAAAGCAACTTCCAGGACAGCCAGAGATACATAGTAAGGCTGTATCCAGAAATAAACAAACAAATAAATGGATGAATGAGTGAGATATATACCATCTTCATTGCATGGACTTTATTTCATATTCAAGATTGAACTTTTAAATCAGTTCCATTGTCCCCCACTGTAGATATATATGATAGACCTATCTCACATCCTGTCTTTTACATGTGAATCGTAAAAGATGAATCATATCCATCACATCGCATTTCTCCTTTCAGATAAACAATAGCTAATTGGGCAAAGTCAGTCTACTGGCACACAAGCCATTCGTCTAAACTGATTAAGAATCGAAACCAAGAGAACCGGTACAATAGAATAGGAAGGAGGCATTTCAAGTGTACTCGCAACCTAAAGAACCTGGACTGAAGCTCACACTGTGATGAGGTCCGAGGCTATGTCTTCTTTGCACACTGTTTTCCTCATCAGGAGACTTCTGAGGCTTGGGGTTGCCAGCTCAAGTCTGCATGCCCTAAGACTCTTAAGTATGCCGCCCAATCTCTCCCTATATTTACTGAACCCTATATTCTCCAGCCAACCACCACTAAATGGCGATTTTTCTAATTTGCTTTTCCAAATGTTATTTGTTGTCTTAAGTGACATCTCCATGATCTCAGAGTGATTTTTTTTTTAACATTTTCTATGGGATTGACCTATTGAAAGTTCATCTCTTGGGAACTGCCTGTTTATGTCATTGACCCAGGTCTTTCTGGTGGAGTCAGCATAGTTTTCTCATTGATTTAAAATGACGCCTTGACCTCTCTGACTTACTCACTTTTATACCTCACTATTCCACAAGATTTCCCAGACTCTGCCTGAGGTTTGGCTGTGGGTCTCTGCATCTGCCTCTATCAGCTGCTAGATGAAGCCTCTCAGGAGACAGTTATGCTAGATTCCTGTCTTTAAGCATAGCAGAGTATCATTAATAGTGTCAGGGGTTGTCTATCTCACATGGGTTGGGTCTCAAGTTGGGGCAGTCATTGGTTGCCTAGACAATGTAAGAAGACCCCAGAGTCAGCTAACCTGGGACGGTGGGGACTCACAGAGCCCCAGGGAGCATGCAGGAGCTAGACCTAGACGCCCTACACATTGGTAGCAAATGTGCAGCTTGATTCATGTGATTCCTTTAACGAGTGAAACAGGGACTGTCTTGGTCTCTGTTCCCTGAGATTGTATCCCCTTCCCCCTACCTGGACTGCCTGATTGCACCTCAATGGGAGAAGATGTGCCTAGTCCTGCTGGGACTAGATGCCCCAGAGTGGAATGGTACCCAAGAGGCCTCCTCTTCTCTAAGGAGAAGCAGGGGGGCAATGGAAGGAAGGATTTATAAGAGCGGGACTAGAAAGAGAGGAGGGAGGGGGCTGTGATCAAGCTGTAAAGCGATATAAATAAATAAATAAATAAATAAGTAAATAAGTAAATAAATAAATAGAGTGACTTTTTATGTATTCCAAATCTTGTTTTTTACCATGAGCCCTTTTTTCTGTGAGCTAGTGAGAGGCAGAAGTAAGGACAGGAAAAGATAGGTCAAGAATTTCTGGAAAGGTCTAAGGCCAAGGGTTTCAGGAAAAGTCTATGATCCGAAGAGGACTGAGTTAGGAGCTTATCATGAGCTCTTCTCCAAGGCTCCAACCTGTCCTGCTTCCAATTTTCATTGCTGTTGTCTTGGTTATTAGCATTCAGAAAGCAAGAGAGAGAGAAGTGGGTGTGGGAGTTGAAATTGAGGGGAGCCAGGAAAGGAACCCAGCCCAGCCTTAGGAGCTCCTAACCCAATAGCTCTGCCTCCTGACTTTTGACCCCTCTTCCCTAGAGCAGTGTCCTCATTGGGGGTATAATTAGTCTGGACATCCATTCATAGAAGCTTTCAAAGATCCACAAACACATATAGTATTAAATAAATTAAAGTCCATATCTCATGTGATATGTTCTACCTGAAAAACCCCCATCCCAGCATCCTTTCCCAACAGAATTCTTCCAGCATCTTGTGATGGTGATCTGTACTGGTGCGCAAAGTACCCTGAGATCCAATCAAGTACCCTGAGATTCAAGCCAAAAAAAAAAAAAGTAAGGATAATCTGAAATAATATTAATTTAAAGGTTGACAAGGATATTAACAAAATGAATGGCCTTAATGTCTGGGTACCACATTCCTGTGCAAGACAAGTGGTTACTAAATCTTTGCCTTCAGTAACATTGAAATGGGATTCAGTTGGCAGTTGATAGATTGTTTTCAAATGTTATTATAGATCACTTCATGCATGAAACTCTGGGAGAGCCCAGTGACGTGACAGGAACTGCCTTCATTCCTATTGCCATGGACAAGATTTCTGTTTGCATTGAGTACATTTTTTTTAATTTTAAATTATTTATTCCTAATATACTTATCAAATGTTATACAATCCCCACACGGCTTTGATCAGCAGTGATACACTAGTCAGGATGATGAGACCTGCCTTACAATTGCCAGCACAGCATAGCAAGCATATAGAAGCTGCTTTTGTTCTGTCTTTACTTATTAATAGTAGTAGTAGTGTGTAGATTTTTTGGAAACTATGTTTCTTGTAGCCTATTCTGGACTCCAACTCACTACAAAGTCAAGGATGACCTTGAACTCCAGTTCTTCAAGCCTTCTCGTCTCCAAATGGTAAGACTAGAGGTACACGCAGCCATACCCTGCTAGAAACTCCATATATGGTACACCACTGACCCACAAAGCTGAAAGCACAAGATAAGCCCCTATTGTCAACCTTCAGTCACCTTGGTTTCCAAGAATAAAGCCCTTTGGGTATAGATCCATCCAGAGGAGATTATCCTAGAAAGTGAGGCAACACCCTGAAGCATAAGGAATCATCTCGAAAGGACCAAGATTGGTATCACCTTAAAGGACTCCAATAAAGAATATGATGTGCCTGATCATGCCTTGACCAGGGACTCATTTACACATGTCCCTTGCCCCTGCCCCAAGTCTTCCCCTAATGCTCAAATCAGAACACTGACATCAGACTCAGGGTCATCAGAGCCCTTTTAATTATTTCCTCTTCACAAGTGTTGCTGAAATCTCCAGCCTCCTGGTTTTTTTCCCACACTTACCTATATGTTTAATCAGAGCTTCGGGTGGTTTCCTGGACCTAGCTTGTTGGGAACACTGGGGACGGGGCGTTCAGCCTGAAACTCCACTTACAAACTTAGAAGTCTAACTGCTTGTTCAAGGAAAGTATTGCTCAGTCACTTGATGGCCTGGTGTGGACGAGGGGATCTCAACTCTTCTCCAGCTAGCCCTGCTTCCATTTATTTTTTTATCTCTGTTGTCTCAAAGTTATTAACATTCAACCAGCAATAACAAGAAAAATGGGTGTGGGAGGAGAAAGGAAGAGGGGAGGAAAAAGAGCCGAAAAAGGAACCCAACCCAGCCTTAGCTGTTAGGACAGGAATTAGTTCTTAGTTCTTATTTGAATAAATAACACTATTCTTAAAAAAAAATTAAAAAAAAAAACAATACTTAACAAAGGCCATCTATCATATTATATCCTTTACATCTCTTATAATTTTTAAAAATTGCATTATAGAATCGAAGGAGCAAGTAGGTTTTCAAAATTCCTGTAATTGAGAAGCAGACAGTACAGTGGTCTGGAACTCTTGTTGTTCAGTAAGCACAATCGCCTGTCATTCCAGCTCCAGGACATCTCGTGTCCCCTTCCGCACTCTATAGGCACCTGGACACACACATGTGCACATAAATAAAAATAATTAAATCTTCAATTTTTCTTTTGGAAATATCAAACACCACTGTGTTTAGACAAGTGCCCACTCATTATTATTTCATTCTTAAATAATTAAAGGATGGGAGAGGGCCAAGGGATGGCTCAGAGGTTAAAAGCATACACTACTCAGAGAAGACCCAAACTCTTCCAAGCATCCATGTCAGGTGGTTTAGGGCTGCCTGCAACCAGGGGTATCTGCTGCCCTGGCTTTCTCTGGCACCTGCACTTATGTGCATATAATCACATATGCACATAATTAAAAATAAAGTAAAACTCTTTTTTAAAAAAGCTAACAGACTGGAAATACAACTCAGTTGGCATCCTGAAGCCCTGGATTCAGTTCCCTCTGCCAAAGAAGCTGGGAGTAGTGGCGGGGTCCTATAATTCGAGCAAAAAGATAAAGTAATTGTGAATGGAACCACTCATCTGTGTTGTACATTGCCTCTCCATTGTCTTCAAAGCACAGGCGTTTGGACCATCAGCTTCCTGAAAATCTAGGCAGAGAGAGTTCCAGGTACAGAAATGTTACCTTTCTTGGCAGAGTTCACATATCAATATAACAACCAGATCTATCATCTGCCGTACCTTCTTAGCTTTGCAGTCAAGTTCAAGCCGCTTAAGACTAAGGAATTCTGCACTGAAGTCAGTGAATTCTGATAGCCTTTGCCGTCAGCTGGTCAGAGTAAACCACTCTCCCTGGTAAATAAGCAACCTATCTCTTTCCAGAAAAGTCTGTCATTTTGACTGTTGCAGATGGCAGTTTGAGACAGGGGTCTAGCCCCCCTCCCTAAAAAGGCCCATTGACCTTTATTGCAAGTGAAATAGCTTATGGAGACAGTAAATGGCTAACCTTACTGTACTATAAAACAGGGCTCCCTGTAGCCTCTCTCTGCTCAGCTCCACTGAGAGCCCTGCTAATAGCCAGCCTCGTAAAAGCCCTGTGCCACTGCCCAGGTGCAAACCTTTACAGAAATACAACTGAAGCTTCCGAAATTGCTTGAAGAAAAAGGAAGTCAAGGGATATTGACAACTATTTAGCAGGCGTTTCTGGGCCAGAGTTTGAGATTGCTAATTTTGCTTTTTTTTTTTTTTTTTTTTTTTTTTTTTTTTTTTTTTTTTTTTTTCTTTGGTCTAAAAGAAGTGGCAACTGGGGGCTGGTGAGATGGCTCAGCGGGTAAGAGCACCGACTGCTCTTCAGAAGGTCATGAGTTCAAATCCCAGCAACCACATGGTGGCTCATAACCACCCGTAATGAGTTCTGACGCCCTCTTCTGGTGCGTCTGAAGACAGCTACAGTGTACTTACATATAATAAATAAATAAATCTTTAAAAAAAAAAGAAAAAGAAGTGACAACTGACTGACAAGATTCTAGAAGCTGGAGAAGGGGCTTAGGTTAATGTGGCATTAATAGCTCCATCTGACCCGATTATCAAAAGTAAGTCAGACTCTGAACCAAAGAAACTAAAAGCCACAAAAAGATACAGCAGTTGGCCTTCCAAAATCCTTTTATACAAAAAAAAAAGAAAAGTGTAAATGTGCATTAAGGCCAAACAACTATGATATCCTTTAGGATAATATTAAGAATAAAAGTAAAGAAATAATAGACATTACTCCTTTAATCTCAGTACTTGGGAGGCAGAGAGGTGGATATCTGTGAGTTCAAGGCCAGTGTAGACTACATAGTAGTTCCAGAATACCCAGAGCTACATAGTGAGCTCTTGTCCTGAAAAAAAAAATGAACAAATAAATCATACATAAAATAAATTACAAATTCATCTTACCACAATATCTAAAAGTTATGTATCCATCAAAGGATTTATTAGTACCTGACTCACATTGACGTTAACTTTATTTTTATACTTTTTTTATTTTCTGGTATATATGACATACTATACTATAGTTGCGCTGGTTAATTTTCTCATGACTGTAACAATACACTTAACAGAAGCAACTTACATGGGGAAGGATTTATGTGGCTCACAGTCAGATGGAGTACATCCCATTGTGGTGGGGAAGGCATCGTGACTTCATGATAGTGAGAACATGTGCTATGGCCTCCCCATGTCTCTTCAGATCAGGAATTAGAGAGAAATAGAGGGCCCTCATGCCAGAAGTAAGACTGGGATAGATGCCTCCCTAAGATGCCTCCCTAAAATGTCCTATGTATTTAAGTTAGGCCATATACCTAAAGCTTCCACAACCTCCCAAAACTTCCCTACCAGCTAGGGCCTAAGCATTCAAACACATGAGTCTGTGGGAGACAGTTGACATCAAATTATAATATCCCACTCCTGGTCTTTGTAGACTTATGGCCATCTTATAATTTAAAATACATTTCTTTCAACTTGAAAAGTCCCAATAGCTTCTCACAGTTACAGCAACATTCAACTCAAGGCAACCTCTTAACTGTGGGCTCCTGTACAATAAAATACAATAAAAAAAATAAAAAGAAAGAAAGAAGTCACACACTTCCAAAATGCAATGGCACAGAATTAAACAGGTCCAATTCCAAAGAAGTTTAATGGAGCATAGCAAGGAAAAACTGACCAAAGCA
Organism: Mastomys coucha; assembly: GCF_008632895.1. NCBI lineage: Eukaryota > Metazoa > Chordata > Mammalia > Rodentia > Muridae > Mastomys > Mastomys coucha. Next base: position 18,222,318 of record NW_022196898.1, read on the forward strand.
AGACCAAAATCCAGCAGAGCAAACATCAAACCCCATAGTTCCGTGGCACGTGATGTCACCGTCTGGACTCCAAACAGCTTGGATAGTCCAGTGCAAATAGCTCTGCTATCTCCAGCAAAGTGTCTCTTTGAGTCTGGCAAAAGTTGGTACCAGATGGATGCCAGATGCTCTCCAAGGAAGATACCCAACATTTCTAGCACCTAACAGCCAATAAGCATATTAGAATATTAAATAAGTTAAGCCAACCTATTTCTATTAAGTACATTCTAGTTTACATTATTATGTTTTAGTAGGAAACCCTTAATCTGTTTGATCATTTGTTTGTTTGTTTTTTAAAGATTTATTTATTTACTTTATGCATGAGTACACTGTTACTGTCTTCAGACACACTGGAAGAGGGCATCCGATCCTGTTACAGATGGTTGTGAGCCACCATGTGGTTGCTGGGAATTGAACTCAGGACCTCTGGAAGAGCAGTCAGTCCTCTTAACCACTGAGCCATCTCTCCAGCCCGTTTATTCGTTTATCTACAGTCACATTGGTTTTTTTTCCTCCCTTTCTTCTAATTACTATAAGGTCGTGTTGTTACCTAATAATGTTACAACCAATCTCCTTGGTCTTTGGTTTCTTTGCTTGTAACTGACAGAAGCAATGTTAATCCCACCAGGTAAGAATAAGAACACTGCCAGAATTTTTTAGCCAAATCTGAAGCAATATTTTTTTAAGTTCTGGTCAGGATATAGACACTGGCCAGGTCCATACCCAGGATTCCTAGAGAATGGCCCCAAGTTGCATTAGTCTGGTGCTTATAAAGGCAAAAGCCACAAGGTAGTGTACTCCCAACTTTTGTCCAATCGGGGATAAGCATACATCCTGACATACTTCTTGCCTACTTACCTCCCACTTACATGTGATCACTTTCTGTGCAGCTGGGATAGCCAGCCTTGCAAACAGAAGGAAAACTCGTGGCTTGTTATCTTACATGAAGAAGCCCCCAGCATTCCAGGAAGTTATCTGTCCTTGGGCTAGTAGGATTTACAGGTTTATCTGTCCTTAGGCAAGTGGGACTTGTAGTTTAGAGGCATTGTTATTTTACAGATCTCTTAATCACAGTAATTAAAATTTAAAACACAGCTTTAGCCCTCATAGCAACTTAAGAGGTAAAATATTTGCATTGATTCATGGTTCAGGGAGGGAGGGTTCATCATAGCAAGAAAAGCACTCCAGAAGTCAGACTATGTGTCAGTTACTTATCATGGGACACTGAACAGAGGCAGTGTGCCAAGAGCCATTGGCACAAACAAGATTCTTTGTCACAGAAAATAACTTTAGAACAAGTGAGTTTGAAGCAACTTGGAGTTTGTTCAGAAGTGATTTTAATATAAATGTAGGTGCTAGGTAATAAAGAGGCATTTAGAAAAACGGGAGCACATACCCAAGCATGGGTGTGTGTTTTCAAGTGAGTCACATTTAACACTCACAATTTGGTTGGTTTCCGAAGATACATCTCAAAGGCTTGCTAAGGAAATTAGATGAGATTATGTACTTTGAATACAAGAGAGAAGAATAAATCTAGTCCCCAAGGGTTGTACCTGAGCTGATATGCTTTCATTGTAAACAAAGTTTATGGTCTTGTTTATGAGCTTCCCAAAAGATTTCAGACTCATATTTGGAAAAGGAGTAAGGTCATATTCCAATGTCATATGTTCTCAGGTCTTAAATATAGTTCATTACTATTTTAATATTCTTATTTAAAAATATCTCTATGTAAAAGGGCATACAATCTCTGTGTGGGCAACCTTTGAAGCAGGTATAATTACATTATTTTGTCTTCCTGTCCTCTCTCTTTTAAATCCATGACCTATTTTTCTTTTTATACACACACACATGTGTAATGTGTGTGTATACATATATAATTATACATGTATATATGTATAAACAAAAAAAATGTGCTGAGTCCATGTATTTGTATGTGTGTGATCTCAGGATGACCAGCTGATATTGGAAAGCCACTTGGGGGTCTCATTCTTGTGGAAGACTACTTCTCCATCTCTCAACATTCCCCTGGTTGCCTGGAATTACCTGACCAGGGGAAAGCCCTGAGTGACTTCTCCTTCCATCTTAGCAGTCTCTTGCTGTTGTCTTTCTTCTGGTCTTCCTTAGGTTTGGTTTGAATCATTGGTTTTCACTTGGGGAAAGCCTTCATCTAGACTCTAAAGTAAGAGACTCCTTTCTCTTCCAACTTAACCTTAATTTTCTCTGTCTCCCTCTCCTGCCCAATATAGATCAGGAAGTAATCTGGGGCCCAAAGAGTCAGTATGTAACCCTAACCGGATTCATGTCCTCCAGCTAGGACCCAAGGCCTAAATGTTCCACAAACAGCCCAAATAATTCCGCCAGCTAGGGACCAAGTGCTCAAACACTGGGACTTATAGAGGACAACTCACATCTCAATCATAACAGGCACCAGCAAGAGACACTCTTGTTATTCTGTAATTTAGCCCTAGCACATCACATTCAGTGCAGAGACAAGGCCCAAGCTAAAAGCAGTAAGGTTTGGTTTGGTTTGGTTTGGTTTGGTTCTTTTGTTTGGTTGGGTTTTGTTTTGAGTTTTGGTTTTTTTGTTGGTGGTGGTGGTTGGTTTTTTTTTTCAGGGGTGCGGGACAGGGAGTGTTTCCGGGACATGATTTCTCTGTATAGCCTCACCTGTTCTGGAACTCTCTCTGTAGAGCAGGTTGGCCTCAGACTCAGAGATCTGCCTGCCACTGCCTCCAAAGTGCTACGATTAAAGGCATGAGCTACCACCACCAAGCAGTTTTATAATCATTTAATAAAATTTCTCTTTAAATTTTCATTTTAACCAGATGTAGTGTCTACCACTTTTAATCCTAGTACTAGGACTAGAGGCAGGCAGATCTCTGTGAACTCAAGACCAGCCTGGTTTACATAAAAAATTGCAGGGTTACATAGAGAGACCTTCTCTCAAATACAAACAAACAAACAACAAACAAAAATTGATTTTAATTTAAATTTGGAAAAATATATCAGTTACCCAGCAATAAGATTGCTGACATGCTACTGTGCCAGGATAAATGTTTTGCCTGCATGAATGTATGTGCACCACATGTGTGCCGAGCGTCCTTGGAGACTGGAAGAGAGTGTTGTGTTCCCTGTAATTGGAGCTACTGATGGTAAGGAGCCACCAGGTGGGTGCTGGGAAAAAATCCTGGGTCCCCTACAAGAACAGTAAGTGGTCTTAACTGCTAGTCATCTCTCCAGCACCATGTCCAGCTTTTTCTATAGTTAAACTCAAGGAGTTATGCTTACGTGGTAAGCATTTTCCCACCTGCATTATCTCCTAAGCCATGAAGGTTGTTCTTCTTTTGTCTTGTGTTTTCTTGAGATGGTCTCTCTATATAGCAGAAGTTGCCCTCAAATTCATTCAGTCTTCCTGTCCCAGTCTTTGGCATGCTAGGATTATGATCACCATGCCTAAATAAACTTGCTACTTTGAACCATTGTATGAAGGCAGAGTCCTTCCTGATTGGCAATCTGTCAATCTCCAGTGCCTATTATGATACTCAATACAGAGTGAACATACCTACATTTGGCTAGATTTATGTCAACTTGTCAACTTGTAGTCAACTTGACACAAACCATAGTCATCTAAGAGAAGGAAAACTCCATTGAAGACAATGACTCCACAATATCAGGCTGTATGCAAACCTATAAGCATTTTCTAAATTAGTGATCAATGGTGGGGGGGTGGGGCCCAGGCCCTTGTGGATGATGCCACTCCTACACTGGTGATCTTGGGTTCTCTAAGAAAGCAGTGTGAGTAAGCCATAGAGAGCAAACCAGTAAGCAGCATTCCTCCATGGCCTCTGCATCCGCTCCTGCTACCAGGTTCCTGTCCTGTTTTAGTTCCTGTCCTGACTTCCATCAGTGATGGACTATGGTGTGGAAGTGTCCTTTCCCTCCCCAATGTGCTTTGGTCATGGTGGTTTGCAACAGCAACAGAAAACCAAACTAAGACAATGCCTCAATTCAAATATCAATTTCTGAATCTTCCCGCCTCTTTTTTATGGCTTAGGGAGTGGCATGATGGCCATTGCATCTAAGAGGTGTGTCCCAAGGGGTTGAGATTGGAAGAGAGTGTTGTGTTCCCTGTAATTGGAGTTACTGATGGTAAGGAGCCACCAGGTGGGTGCCTAGGAAGGTCCTGGAGTAATGTGTGACACATTACGAGCATCAAACGAGAAGAGTTATTACTGATGTACACAATGACCTTGGAGTCTAAGTCTTCTCTTATTTTCTTCATCACAACAGCAATATAAGGAATACCCTCACACCGTGTGTTGCCTCTGATTAGTTATTTCCTTGAGATCATATTGTTGGATCAAAGAGACAGCAGAATGAAACCTTTAAAAAAGTATTCCTTTTTATCTCCACCCTTGAAGAAAACTTAATAATAGTGGAGGAAAAAAAAAACCCTACTTGAGCTCAGAGACAAAGCAAGGAAACCCATCTCTACTTGTCAACAACCACAATAATTTGGCAAAGACCCACTTTATTCACAAAACTATATGGACACCAAACAGAAACCCTGTTTCTACTCAATTGAGTTAATTTGACAAGGGTTTTGCTGGTCAGCCTTATACCACTTTCATGCTACATGTAACTGGAGTACAGAGGAAAACGAAGTGTTCTTTGTCCTTAAACACACACACCCACATCCGTGTAAGAAGGTAACAGGAGACTATATAACCAGGTGCAAATTACTTTCTTAGAGAATCCCTGATCTACAGTGCAGGCAGTACTCAAGAGTTGGCTAAGCAGTGCAGAGTGGGTGCTGGCTGGAGCTACCTGGCAGATTCAAAGCATTTTCAAAGGACCGTAGCCAGTTGGCTGCAAAAAAAAGAAGCATGTTACCACCCAAGTGATGACTAAATTAAACTGCACTTTCTTCTTAGAATCTAGCCTTTTTTAATTGCCTTTAATCCACCCCCAAATGAACGGGACAGCTTTGCATTTAAATATCAGCAGCAGGAAATGTTTTCTCTTGCTGAAACACATTCCCCCAACGCTGTTGGTAGGTGAAGGCAGCTGCCAGCTTCAGCTGGAGGCTAAGTCCAAGAGGGGCACTCCAGAGCCTTGGCTGCTGAAGTAGTGATTGACAGCCCTGGTGGGGGATAGTGTGCAATTCTCTGTTCTGGGGGAGAGGATGCTGGGGGTTCAGAAAATAAACACCATTCACTTGTAGGATGTGTTACGGTAGTTGTGGGGGTTGGTGGGCATCCAGTGGGATTTCTAGGTTCTTATGCCCCAGAAGTAGAAATTAGACACAGACTCATACACAGTTGATTTATTACAGGAAAGAAAAGCATTCCTAACAGTGAAGACACTAGAACAGGAAATGGATCCAAGACTCAGTGGCTCCAGGTCCAGAACCTTGAGAGGTGTTCTGAATGCCACAGAAGGGCCTCTGCCCCTTTTATGGGTTATTTTCATTCCTCTTGAGTTTCTTTTTTGTTGGTGGTGGTTTGGGGACTTGTTATTGGTTGTTGTTGTGGGGGGGGGGTTGTGTGTGTTTTTGTTTTGTTTTGTTTGTATTTTTGGTTTTGGCACATGCTTTATTTTCTTACCTGTAGACCAGGAGCCTAGGGCGACCAGCCTTTCTCTCTACCACTGGTGTCTTTCACATGCTGATCCTAAAGCGGTTGGACCTCATTCTTCCTTCCTCTCCTGCGCCTGGTGCAGAAGTAATGTGTCTTAAACAAAAGTCCGAAGCCTCAGTACTCTCTAGGGCCTGTGCCTCCTTGTCAAGAGGAAGGCCATCTGTCTGATGGCCTGCTTGAGGAGAGTAGGACCACTCATTTCCAGAAATCTAGAAGCAGAAACCCATTCCAAGCATTCAGGAAGGCTTTCAAGTTTCCAGAAAACTTACAAGTTCCCTTGTAAGAAAAGAACCCCACCCCCCATCCCCCCACCCTCCCCACCCCCGTTCCTGGCCTTTAAAATGCCCAGCCACGCGTTATTCTGGTGTCTTATCAAGGCTCAATTAACCTGCCTCAGGAACTGACAGGCTCCAGATGCCCCCAGAAGCCTCCTCAACACCAAAGAGACAGACAGGCTGTTTTGCCCAAGCAGCAGACAAGCAAAATTGCCTTCCTTATTTGGTGAAAAGTGCCCTGCCCCTTTAAGGCCAAGACACTGGACTGCAGACAGTCCCTGGGAAGTTTGCGGGCAGCCCAGTCCAGTGTCTGATCCTTGCCGCTGTGCAGGTGAGTTCCCTAACCTTCCCCCCTCATTTCCACCCAACTCTCAGAATTGTTCCCAAGATGGCTTGCAAATGCTTTTACGAACGGCTAGAGAATTTTAGAGTCAGCCGATAAGCTTGCTGAAGTTTGAGGTGAAGGAAAAGCAAGGTTACCAGAGACATGTGCAGTAATGCAGCCAGCCTAGGATGCGTCTAACTTCACCAGAGAGAAAGCAGTAAGATTACAGAGACCCCGAGGCATCCGAGACAGGAAAACTGAGAACAGATTCTAGGCAACGCTGTGAGGGGGTAAGTTTAGACTCTTTGAGCTATAGAAGCTGGTGAGCTGCAAGTTTAAAGCGACCGCGGACAGGAGGAAACAATGCTTCTCCAAGTGCTGGCGGCTTCGTAGAAGCTGAGGACAGGGCTGACTGCAGAGGGGAAGGTACTGGTGAATGTTCTCGGCGCTAGGGCACCGGAAGGCTGCAGCGTTAACCCTTTGTCTGGATAACTATAAGGCCTGGCTGTCACAGACCCAAGGTGGGGCTAGGAGGGGTGCCTGTGAGAAATCCTGCGATATAATGCTATAAGAGACTAATTAGATGAGGAAGACTCCAGTTGTGAGAAAGTGTCCCTGTTAGCTCCCAAATACCACGTGAAAGAAAGCGCTGGGGAATTCTGTCCTTCACAGGCAAAGGCAGGAAGACTTTGTCCCTCTGTCATTTACTATCTCTGCTTCCAGATGTGTCTTCCCATGATCTGTAGCCTCTTAAGTTACCAATCTGAAATCAACTAGCAGAACTTTTGAAGGTCTAAATACTTGCTACCACAGTGCATTTAGGAAAGGCGAAGATGCATTCTTTTGGGACTGGGATTTTATTGATTGCCTAAGAAGTGGGTGTGGCGGAGAAAGAAAATACTTGAGGGTCATTTTATCTCCTGTCCCCAGCCTTTTAACCAAGCCCATTCATCAGCTACAGCCGAAAGAGAAGTCCGCCCAGGAATTTAAAAGAGCAATGGTGTGTTGCAGGGTGTGGGGGTCGCCTTCTCTCTTTGCTAAGTCAGGGGCTATTCATCTTCTGGGGGCAGCCGGTTTTGGTGCAGTAGCTAGCTGGTGGTGGGAAGGTTTAAAATTGGATTAGAATTCCTTACATATTCCAGGCCTTGTAAAAATACTCATACATCTGGGTAGTCACTGAAGAATTTATTAACTGATTTCTTGACTAATGAGTGCCCTGTGCACTTGTTAGTGCTTCCCAAAGACTCCTTGGAAAGATTTTGTTTTTCTCAACAGGGCCTTTCCCATTCAAGGTTCTTCATTTCCATTCAAGGGCTTTTCTCTTGCCTGGCTGTTCATGGGTGGGCAAAGTCTGACTTTGACTTGCTACCCTAAAATCAGAAAGGACTCTCTTGAGCTTGACCTACCACAAATGCTACTACCGTCCAGGCAAAAGGTTCATAGTCACCACACAGGCAGTATCTGAGCTTACGGGCCTAGCTCTGTTCATTTTGTATCAAGCTAATATAGAAAGAAGAGTCCATAAGACTGCTTGCTTGCAGGCCTGATGGTCTGAATTTGATCCCTGGATCCCACAAGGTGGCAGGAGGGAACTGACTCCTCAGGATTGTCCACTGACTTCCAAGGGCACCATGGCAAAATAACATCTGCACACACACATACGCACACATACATACATATGCATGCATACATGTGTATATGCTGCCTTCAATGTGCATATAGGCAAGAAAAGCGAAATCTCATTGCCCAGAGCTGGGAAATCTCTGTAAGGTATACACACTGTGATCTTTTGTAAACAAACCCAAGGCTTTTTAAAAGTACAGCATCTTAAGCATCCCACACAGCGACTTTCAGTCACATACCAATGGTATGAATTCACAAAGCCATTTATTTGAAGCATGCTTCAATTTCCTCGATCCTAACATGCGGATTAGAAGGGACTTTCCAAGGATGTAGGAAGACCAATTGATATTCAGCCGGTCTGGGCTATGTTTCCAGTCCCTTCACTTATTCTAGGACTGCAGAGAAGTTCCTTAGCTAGTGTGTACCTCAGAGTCCTTGTTTATAAAGTAAATGAATAACTCATTTTTTTTTCTCTCCCTGTGACCTGGAGAAATATATCATCCTTAGAGGAGGAAATGAGGTTTGGAAGCAGAAACTAGTTCTGCAGCCTAAGTTTAGAAGCACAGTGGGTTCATATCCCTCCTCCCTGTCCCCTTTAGGGAAGGATATTCAGCTCACCAGAAAGCTCATTCCTAGTTATCAACCAGGCTTATTGTGGACCTTCTTACAGCAAACTCACTTCCATTTATTTGTGTTCAGAGACAAAGAAGAGTTGGTTTTTCTCTTTGGTATAGAAACATTCCCCGTGCTTGAAGAGTAAACCGTCTGAGCATCTCTGTAGGAGAGGCTCACTCTAATAAAAAGGGCGTAGGGGGAGTTTTTGCCGGTACGTGGCAATTCTTGCATGTGCTTCAATAACACCAATTGCTGCTGCTTCCCTACGAAGTCTCTTAGCACATTCACATCTGGTCTTGAGAACACCACTGTGTCTGCTCTTTGCATTGTTCAGGCTGCTTGGAGAGCAGGCATGTCTTACTGTAGGTAACAGGGACGTGTATGACATATATGGAAGACAATCTCTCTGCCACATTTGGAAGGTAAAGACACATTTCAGCAGTAGAAATGATCCAAACACCTGTCACAGCATACACACCAGCTGGGGAAGATGAATGACCCCACTCCCACCCCGAAGCTCATCTCCCGGGTCTGGATTAACACCTCGTCCATCAAAAGGCTGGATTTAGAGTCCCCTAGATTGAGAGTTTAAATTAGGTGTGAGACTCTAGGCTTCTCCCTTAGTGTGTCTGAGCACAAGAGAAGGATGATAGTACCTGAGCACACAGCTGGGGGCAGTCAGAATCACGCCAGTGCAGGTGGTCCTGTCTGCTGCATCCCAATGTCTAACAGTTCCTAAGAGAGTTGCTAGACCTTGCTCATAAAACAGTGGCCCTGGGGGCTCAGCTGGTAAGAGCTTGCTGTGAAATCAAAAGAACCCCTGAGTGTCATACCCAGCACCCATATAGAAATTTGTCACCCCAGTGTTGAAGAGCAGAGACAGGTGGGTCCAAGGAACTAGGGAGAGAGATTCTGTCATAAGAAAAAATAAGCAATCAAGGCAGACAGTTTCCTTCTCTGACTCCTGAATGCACACATACCTAAACCACCAAGATTCACACACACGCATGCACACACACACACACACACACACACACACACACACCACATATATGCACAAAAATGAAATTTTAAAACAGTGTTAGTCCTGGACCTTGTAGTTCTTCAAACTATTTGCGAGTGTGTAAATATATATACCAGAATACGCAAATGAAATGTTAATTTTATTTCATGTATATAAATGTCTCGCCTGCATATATGTATGGTATGTGTACTACATTCATGCCTGGTGTCAGTGGCAATCAAGAGAGGATGTCAGAGCTCCAGAGACTGGAGATACAGATGGTTGTAAACCACCATGTGGATGCTGGTAATCAAACCTGGGTTTTCTGCAAAAGCAACAGGTGGTCTGGATGACTGAGACATCTCTCTAGCCCCATAAATTCATTCTTTAATAAAAAAGTGTAAGTTTGTGCTTAAGTAGAACCAGAAAGTAGTTGTTGAGGTGATGGTAGATACATAAATAGCTTAAAAGCTGCTAGTTTCGTAGGGCTTTGGACTGTGTTCTGTAGAGCCTTTAACCTCATGGGAGATGCTACAAGATGAAAGACTTGGAGTAAGAAGCAGGAAGTGGTCCTACATTAGGCAGGTGAGCTGGAGACTCTAGAGGAGCTGATCTGAATCCCAGGACCCATCTCCAGCTGTTTGCTTTGACTTCTGCAGTTAATTTTATTCTTCCATGAGGCAGCCATGATGGGGAAACTTGGGGAGCTGCCTTGAGCAGTGTCTAGCTTTCAGATAAAGCTGTACTTGAAGCAGGCAAGAACAAAGGTACCTCTGCCTGTTGCCCAGGTCCCTTGGGGTGCCTATGAGACAAGCACACACTTGTCTTGTGAGCTCAGGGTCTTTGCTTAATGTTTGCGGCAAGCTGATACCTGCCTATGGAGAATTGTTGCTGGAGCAAGGCTGCTCTTGGCTGTTTGGCAGGACCTCCTGACTTTCTACTAACTACCACATGGAGAGCAGACCTCCTCCACCTCCTGTCCCTCCTTCTAACCATTTCATCATACTTGCATCGACTGACTTCCTTCTCTCTATTGCAATAATTTCCAAACTAGCGAAAGCATAAATCATTTGTGTGTGTGTGTGTGTGTGTGTGTGTGTGTGTGTGTGTGTAATACAGACATCTCCCTTTTAAAAATAAAGAATAATCTTGGTATTGCACAAAGGAACACAAGAACAATGGAGCTAGCTCAGAGGGCCAATTCTTATAAAAAAGGGTGCACCAAAACCCAAAGCAGTCTAGAAAAATACCAGGGACAAGATGGCTTCCACCTTTTATCTCTGAGATGGGTCAGGTGGCAACATCTCCTCCCATTGATGCAGGCTCAACTTTGCAATCTGACTGGGTTAGCTAAAAGGCCCAAAGAGGAAGAGAAAGGTTCAGGGAGTGAGAGTCCCCACTGGGCTTACTGACTTTGACATATCCTCACAACATTACTTATTATTGTGTATTAAACTCTCATTGTACTGTCTCTAAAGTGTACAAAATCAAATTCTCCCAATAGCCCAATATGCCTGGAATCCTAAAGCAAACTGGAAGAGATTAAATAACCAAAGTCTCACTAGTGACAGAAGGGAGATTTGATCCTCAAACCAGACATGTCCAGAAAGTTCTAGATTGCCTGGCCACACCTTAAGAGCCCAGGAACAGTGCAGCAATGTGCTCTTCCACATTCAGAGTCCCCACATCACATCCATGGACCACTTCTGTTACATCTCAGACTCAGAGAGGAAACACAAGTTCAAGCTTCATTTCATTTTGATGACTGCTCCATAAAGAACAACCAAACTTGCCTTTCCCTCTCCATCTCAGAATGGGGAGTCCATTTGTGTGTGTGTGTGTGTGTGTGTGTGTGTGTGTGTGTGTGTGTGTGTGTGAAGGTATCATAAAAAAAAGAAAGTAAAAGGAAATGCAAACATTATTTTAAAAAGTAAAGAAAAATGGGATGTAACTTACTTATAGGCAATAGTCACTAATATAGACACTCTGTCCTGAAGTGGTGAGGTCAGGTCAAACACATTAATTACAGCCTTGCATGCAAAGGTCTTTTATTACAACACAACTGATGGCATTATATTGAAACAATCCGTTATGACCTAATAAGGAGGTAATGATATACCCAGCTTAGACTTCCCTCCCATCATTAATAGACAGTGTAGGATATTTTCTTCTCAGTGTTTTATACAAAAATGAGCATGATAATGCCTTTTTGCTTCATCTTAACATTTATTTGGTTGCTTGGTTAGATTTTTTTTTGAGACTATCTCCCTCTATAGCTGTCTTAGTTAGGGGTTCTATGGCTGTGAAGAGACACCGTGACCATGGCAGGTCTTATAAAGGAAAAATTTCATTGGAGCTGGCTTACAGTTTAAGGGGTTTAGTCCACTAACCTCATTGTGGGAAACATGGCAGTGTGTAGGCAGACATGGTGGTGAAGTTACAAAGGTTTCTACCTTTTGATCCAAGACAGCAAGGAGGAAACTGGATTTCATACTGGGTGGAGTTTGAGCATAGGAGACCTTTAAGCCTGGCCCCACAGTGACACATTTCCTCCAACAAGACCAGACACTCCCATATGTCTATGGTGGCCAATTACATTCAAACCACCACAGCCTGGCATGGATCTCTTTATGTAACCTAAAATGGACTTGAACTCATGGTAATCTTTCCTGCCTTGGCCTTCCAAGTGCTGGGATTACAGGTGTGAGCTACCATGTCCAGCTCATCTAAACATTTGCTATGAATAATAAAACAATATAACTTAATGGTATCAATTAAATAAAAAAATCACTTATTAAAACATATCCCTAATCACTGATGATACAGCAGAAAGGAAGCAGATGTAGCAAGATTTACTTTCTAGAGAAGAAAAACATAACAAAAAAAGAAGGAAGGAAGGAAGGAAGGAAGGAAGGAAGGAAGGAGGAATTGTAATACCTGTTCACAGAGGGGGAGGCTATGTGTTTACTCTCCTGTCCTCCCTCCCTCCCTCCCTCCCTTCCTTCTTCCCTTCTTCCCTCCCTCCCTCCCCCCTACCTCTCTCCCTTCTTTTCTCTCTCTTTCCTTTTGAAACCAGGTCTCTACATAACCCAGGCTGGCCACCCTGACAACCAAACTTCAACATTCAAGAGGCTGAGGAAAGAGGCTAGCCTGGGCTACATTAGATTATTGGCATTTATGAGGCCGAGTCCAGGTGCTGGATCTCAGTGTGCTTAGAGGCCTGTTCACATGCTTATCCTGCTCAGGCCATGATGCAGAAATGCTTTCTAATGAAAAAGCCTCTGGAACCCCGAGGGCAGCTCAGTTAAGAGCTGTGTCTTAGCTCAGTGGGAAGCTACTGAAGCATGGGGAGCTTTAATATTGATAGGAGGAATGAGATGAGAAACTGTGGGAGGCTGGACCAGGAGCCGGGCAACAACTGGACTGTAAATAATAATAATAATAATAATAATAATAATAATAATAATAATAATAATAATAAAGTAATTTTAGAAGAGAAACTAAAAATCCTTAAAAATATTTTTTTTCAAATTACAAAAATAATCAATTTGGGCACAGTGGCACACACCTTTAATCCCAGCATTTGGGAAGGAGGTAGGCAGATCTCGTGAGCTTAGCCTGGTCTACATACTAGGCTTCAGGGCAGCAGGGATACACAATAAACCATGTCTCAAAAAAAATCACTTTGGAAGCTTTTAGCTGTATTCAATATTTATCCAGTATTCAGGAGGCTGAGACAGGAGGCTTGCTGCCAGTTCTTAGCCAGGTTGGGTCTACATACTCCATACTGAGTCCTAGGAGAGGTAAGACTACAGACATTGAGCCCTGACTGAAGCAAATGGTCACCTTGGCTAGTAAAGTCGAGGCAGAACAGAGAGCACAGAAATCTAAGAACATGGTTCAGCAGGAAGTCATTCCAGCATCCACAACAGAGGTGGAGGTGGCCTGCATAAGGCACATAGTGGGAAGTTTCCAGAGAATCTTGTCTTCAGAGGGAAGCCTACTGTTAGGCTCAGTGTCACGGCTGTAATGCCTGCACTTGCAAAGCAGAGGCAGGTGAATCACTGTGCATTCCAGACCAGCCAGGACTACACAGTGAGACTCTTTCAAATGAAAGAAGCCTACTAAGTAAATATAAGCTGTTTCTCACAACACCCCGAAATTACTTCCTTTCAATTTTTCCATCTTAACATCAGTTAGTTCCCTGTACACATTAAGGAGTCGTTTGTGGTACCAAATTCTAGAACTTAAACTTTCCATCGTAAGCCAGATCCCTTGCACTTTCGCCCTGCAGCCCACCTGCGTTTTAAGATGTTCCCTCCTCAGAGAGAGAACTAATTTGCTTCTAGCTTGCAGACAGAGGTGAAATCATACGCGCTCCCTGAACAACAATATGTAATTTCCCTCCATGAAGGGTCAACAGGAATGATCTTGCTTGTATCGTCTTATAAAACCTGTATCTAATCACATGAATAAGAGGTACCAGGTCTACATTTATTCTGCCGAAAGGCAGACATCAAAATATCTTGAAGAGATTGCAGGCGTTTTAGTGCTAATTTTACTACAGTATTAAAACCTTGCAAATAGCTTCCAGGTGCATACACACTCCATCTCCCCAACCCAGACAATTCAGCTTCCGGGACCTTAGAGGATGCCCTAACTGCCTCTCCTTATAGCTGCATTTTCTGCATCCCTAAACAAGTAGTCCCTAGACTTCTCAGACTATCCCTATATGCAGAGACCCATGAAGCAATGGGAACCTGTTGATTCACCTTCACAGGACCCATTTCTCACCCATGGGAGAAGCATCCTATCCACTGGCTGAGCCTACAAGTATTGATATAAAGAAGGAGAGAGAAAGTAAGTGTCTGTCTGTCTGTCTACTGGCGAGTGCTTCCACTGGATGGCAGGTGCCTCTGCAGTCAAACCTGGGTCTTCCCCTTGTGTACTCTCAGAGGTCAGCATGGTGACTGGTCATAATTAGAAGTACCTACCTTCCCTCTAAGTGGACGAGGTCCAGTGCTCGCCAACTCATATCCTGCCTTCTACTTTCTGAATGAAACTGAGAAGAAACAGAAAGACTGGGCCACTCCTTACCTCTAACCAAATCATCTTCTAGAAAATTATGCTGAAAACTGTATTAACAGAGCAACCAAGGAGGGGTGTAGCTTAATAATAGAGCATAAATGCTTAGTACACACAAGGCTCTGGATTCAATCCCTGACACCTTTACTTTTCAAGATACAGAAGTATTGTAACAGTCTGCCTCTTGCCTGGCCACCCTTCCCAGCATTCAGGAAACAGAATCAAGCATATCTCTTTGAGTTTAAAGCTAGCCTAGTGTACATAATGAGTTCCAGGACAGCCAGGGCTATGTAGAGAGCCCTGTCTCAAAACAAACAAGCAATCTAACAAAACATAAAAAACACCCAGGCTCTGATATAGAAATAAAAAGCCAGAAAGAAGGCTGAGATGTGCCTCAGTTGGTAGTTCTTACTTAGAACACAGAAAGCCTGGGGTTCTGACCCCAGCACCTCATGAACTGAGTATGGTTTGTACCAACATAATCCTAGCACTGGGGGCATAGAGACAAAGGATATTTGAATATACAGTGAGATCACAACTAGCCTGGCTTTGTGAAACCCCAACTCTAAACAAAACAATGCAGAATTCTGTCATCTCTGAGTGTCAGGTGTGGCCCTACAGGAGGTGACACACCCCATGGTCTAGCCAAGAACAAAGCAGGGAGGGGTACCAGGTTTATGTTTCATGGAAAGCTAAATCTTTACATCAGAAATTCTTGTCTTACCTAGTAACTAATCACAACAAAATATGGATAAGGTCACCTTGGTTGTCAGAAACTAGCTGTTAATGGAGGGCTCTTTCAGACTGAGATGACCCAAAGCTAATGTGCATATCCTCTAAGGCTCCTTGGGGCCTCTTGCACACCTAACCAAACCAAACCAAACCAAACCAAACCAAACCAAACCTAACCAAACCAGCCACACCTCCCCTCCTGCTCCCAGCATGACCAGGCTGAATCGTTCTTTGAACCTCTCTTCTTCTACCCGTCCTTTAGCCTCTGGAAAGGAGATACTCAATAATATATACTTGTTTGAATCTCCAGCATATAGCTGCTAATGGACACCTAGCCAACATACAGTAAATGTTTGTTGTTGAATGAAGGGAAAGGCAAGGTGTGAAATTAGAGAATTGTCCAACCAATTCAAAGCTCCAAGACCATTTTTACTTAAAAATCACATATTTTCCCCATACGATCTGAATTTCGTAGAGTGAGGGAGCAAGTGAGAGAGAAGGGAGTTTTTGATGTTGTAACAATGATTTTTCAGATACTAGTTTTAATAGTGTGTTTCCACCAAGATACATGTTTTACATGGATGTTAGAAATACTAGCCTTCCCTAGCCTTTATGGAACATTTTATATTTATAAAGAAACTAGTATAAACTTGCTAGTAAAAATTTCCATATCTAGCCAAGTTGAGACGGCATATGCCTTTAATCCCAGCACCCAGGAGACAAAGGCAGGTGGATCTCTGAGTTTAAGGCCAGCCTGGTCTACAGAGTGAGTTCCAGGACAGCCAGGCTACACAGAGAAACCCTGTCTAGTGACTTACTTAATTGTATGCCTCCTTGGGATCTTCCTAGTCAAAAAATAAACAAAACAAACAAACAAACAAACAAACAAAAAATCCCAAACTCCAAATTAGAGAGTTTAAAATGGCCTGCCTTCTTGGCATAAGCTTGGAGCCTTACGTTCATTGAAATGCGGAAGTACCAAGCCTCATCATTAAAATTACTAGAAAGCATAATTCAAACTCCTGGCCTGTCCACTCAAGTTACCAAAAATGGTAATGTATTGCTGGCATGAGAGCCAGGAGCAAGGAGGCAAAGCCAATTCTGGCTGGGTTCTGAGACTTAAGTCTGAAATAGCTGTGGCAGAACTCTATGTCTTAGATTAGGAATGCCTGCCCACAAGGCCTCTGAGCTCAGCCTCAGGAAGGGGTCAAATGCTGCTCCCTTTCACAGAAAGGCCCTTTGTGGGGGATGCTGCCACCCAAGGTTAACAGCAGGAACCCTGACTGCCCTCAAAGTGTGGAAGTGCCAGTAGAATCCCCTTGGACACCGCATGGATATTTTGAATACATTGTTGAACATGAGGCAGAATAGTGGCATCTCCAACTTCATCATCTGGGAGTGTTACGGAGGCTCATCTATCCATTTTTCTGTGCCCTGTTTGCAATATGGGTGGCAAAGGTTTTGAACTCAATTATTTTTATTTTCTTGTTTGCTTTGTAAAGAAGAAAGTTCCCCAGGTTCTTATTATTTCTGTCCTGGAAGTTAAACCATGATACAAATGGTAGTTGAATGGTGTCCCGGCTGGTTTTATGTCAACTTGACGCAGGCTGGAGTTATCTGAACCTCAATTAAAAGAGGCCAACAATAACACCCTTTTGCAGGGCATTTTCTTAATTGATGATTGATGGGGAGGAGGGTACAGCCCATTGTGCATGTGGTCATCCCTGGGTTGGAGGTCCTGGGTTCTATAAGAGAGTAGGCCTCGAAAGCTAGAAGGAGCAAGCCAGTAAACAGCACTCCTCCACGGCCTCTGCAGCAGCTCCTGCATCCAGTGTGAAAGTGTAAACCAAATAAGACCCTTTCCAACTTGCTTTTGGTCATGGTATTTCATCATAGCAATAATAGCCCTAACTACAACAAATGGCAATGATAAACCTTGTTCTGGCTCATTTTGTACATACTCTTTCTGCATGGTGTTTGGTACTGGGGATTTAACCCAGGGACATGGGCATACAAGCTTGTGCTCGGCCAATGAGCTACATCTCCAGCCATGTGTGCGGTTTTGAAGACAATTTCTCATTTTGTCCAGGTTGGTCTGAAACTTATTATGTAGCTGAGGCTAGCCTTGAAATCCTGATCCTCCTGCCTCAGCCTTCCAGATGCCAGGATTACCATCATGTCTCTGTCTCTGTCTGCCTGTCTCTAACTCTATCTGTCTGACTGTATCTCTGTGTCTGTGTCTGTGTCTGTGTCTCTGTCTCTCTCTGTCTGCCTGTCTCTGTCTCTTATCTATCTGACTGTGTCTGTGTCTGTCTCTGTCTGTCTCTGTCTCTCTGTCTCTGTCTCTCTGTCTGTCTCTGTCTCTGTCTGTCTGTCTCTGTCTCTGTCTGTCTTTGTCTCTCTGTCTCTGTCTCTCTGTCTCTCTTTCTCTCTCTCTCTTTCTCTCACTCACACACTGACTAGAAATACTTTCTGAAAGTTGAGAACATTGCTACTCCTAAGGGGAAATACTTTCCCTGCTCATTCTGCTTGTCAGAGTGGAAAGATCCAAGGACCACTTCCCTCTGTCTAGAAGGGAGTCTCATATTGAATGTAGAAGGTATTCTCATAGGAGGCAGGCCTTAGGTTGCAGCCTGCAGGACATCAGAGCATATAGGAGTGGCTGTGGTACAACCCTAAGCCAGGTGGGTGGCATGCCCTTGGCTGCCCTGCCTGGTATTACTCTGCAGTCACATGGAAGCTCAGATAGCTCATCTTTCTTATCCCTGGCTTAGCCAGGTTCCCTGCATTTGGTTTCTCTGATCTCTCTGCTAAAATCAATCTCGTCTAATTATCTTCTGTTCCACTTCTTTGAACCCTTTCCAGTTGCTTCCATTTCTCAAGTGTTTAATATAGAACTTGGGTGAGGTTCCGGCTGACTCAGGTAGAGGCAGCTGCTTACCTCTTTAAGGAGCTAAGATGCTTTGCCAAGGAACCCTCCCCTGGAGTGCCAAGTGAGCCTGGCGCACAGGTGGCACACAGCAAGTACTACCCATGGGAGGAATCTGTTGCATCGCTTCTAAATGGCTAGAACATTCCAACTGGCACTTAATGTACTTTCCAGCCCACCCTCCGCTCTGGGCTCTTTCTGTTCTTGTTTGTTTGTTTGTTTGTTTGTTTTCCTAATCTAATAGTTGTTTCAATGATCAATTCTTTGATAGTTTGTACATTTAGGAAAAAAGTTGAAATTCCTTTGTTTTCTACCCACATATTTAATTAATTTAATCCATGTGATAGGAATTTGGCAGATTAACAGTATTTATGACCTATTCTCTTTTATTCCTTTCTGGAAATTACTCCTAATCACATTAATGTTCCCTTACTTTTACATTCTATTCGAGTAGAATTGGCCCTGGTTTTGGTTAATTTTCAGTTAATGAGCTACATAGCAAGATTCGTGCTCCTTCCATTGCAACATGGGTTTGGGCTGAGAAGATGGAAAATCGGTATCTTAAAATGGCATTATTTGGAAGTCGCTTGCATATAACCAGTGGAGTGAGCGAGATGAGGGCATCTGAAGAAATGGGATTGCACTGGAGCTGCCACATCTGGGAGAGAGCTACATGGAACTCATCTTGCTCTCTAGTTATATAAGCTCTGCAAGTGTTCCTATATTTAAAAAATGTTTTTAAAAGGGGTATCGGATTGTTTTTAAGGCACATAAAATGATATAGATAGGCTGAAATAAAACTAATCCCTCTGAATTACTGGAGAATTTACAGACAGGGTAGGGGTCTACCACCCTCTCCCCTGATCATTTACACGTGAGAACTTAAGCAACTTCTGCTTACTTCAAGATTCAGCTCAGGCATCTCCGTTCTTTTGAGGGTTTTCTAAACCACCCACATTGAGTTTAATGCCTCTCTAGCATTTTTTTTTTTTTTTTTTTAGACAGCACTCTTTGATAATGCCTCACCTGAGACTTAGAACCTTGACTGTCATCTCTGGCATCCTTAGTGGTTGTAATTGTTGACATCCCTGTTGACTATAATTGCTGGCATCCTTTTTCCTTCCTAGTTCTCTGAGCTCTTTGGCCTCTTTCAGTTCTCTCTCCTGAATCCGCTGCCTGACAATAGGTATCTGGATAAATAAACAACAAAATAACCCAACAAATGCTTGGATGCATACTATGTCATCTCCTTGAGGCTGCAGCTTCCTATGCAAGGACCGCCTGCTGCCTCTCCACCTCATGCCTTTTGGCATTCTGCTTTATCTACTTGATGGCCTGGCTACCAACCAGTTGTCCCTGCCTCTGCTAAATCCTTCTCATTTGGTGTTTCAACCAATGATCATGTTCTACAGTGTGATACACACTCATTTTTTGATGATATTCAGCTATGTGTGTTTTGACAGTCTTCTATTTGTATTTATACATATACATACATATATACATACATACATACATGCATACATACATACATACTACATCCATACACTGAGAAGAGGAATTAATGTATAAAACCTGTGATTTCACAGAGAATATTATTTAGAATAAGACAAGTGTAGGCAGTGTTGTGTTAACCAACCTTACCCAGTCTCATAAATCAGGTGTAATCATAGATACTCCAAGCTATATAACTGAATTCTTGGACATGCCTGTTAGAAGCTGACCGTGAAATCACAGACATACTGAAATGTCACTTTCTGAAACTGCAAAGTATAAACACATACACTTGTCTTACAAGACCGCATCTATTATAGCCCAGGTTTGAACTCATTATGGAGCTGAGCCTGGCCTTGAACTCCTGGTCTTCCTGCTTCTATCTCCCAAAGGCTGGGATCAGAGGCTTGTGCTACCACACCTGGCTCTACATGTAAACAGAATTAGAACACATGAAATAGTTAAACATCTTTGGAGCTATCCACCTACATCATCACATAAGTTCAGAGTTTTAGCATGGGTTAAACTAAAAGCTGGCAGATTGTGTCAGTGATGTGAATTCTTATCTTGGTCAGTAATAATCCAGCAAGAGAGCCAGTGTTGATGCTTCTGTTTAATGTATTGTATTTCTCAAGTGCTGCGTTTGCCGTTTTATTTATAAAGGGTTGTTAATAATACTGCTTATTGTTACTGATACGTAAAGCATGTCATTATTTTAGGTGCCATTAAGAAAAGCCATGGTGCTGGAGAGGTAGCCCAGCGGTGAAGAGCACATACTGCTCATCCCAAGGATCTCAGCTCAAATCCCAGCATGCACTCCAGGCAGCTCACTACTACCTGTAATTACAGCCTCAGGGGATCTAACACCACCGTCTTCCGGCCTCTGTGGCACCGACATTCACATGCACGTGACATACGCAAAATTTTGAAAACAGAGCAGCAATGGGCTGGGGGCTGTGCCCCAAAGGCAGAGAACTTGAAGAGTGTGTGAGGCTTTAGATTTAATCCCCAGCATTGATTGACAATGTTTCTGCTATTTATCAATCATAATTCCAAGGGCTGTAGCTCAGTAGTAGCCTGAGCTTAGAGTCTAGCTCTGTAATAATAACAACTGCAAGATGCCATTGATTGCAAGACACCTACTACCTAAAATGTGGCTGAAAACAATGACAAAATAAAGAACCTGCATGCCACTTCTACTTTAGCAAAGGGATATTTTTACTCTATTGATAACAGTTATGTAAAGTTTTCCTTTTGAGTAAGTTTATTGGAGGTGAGGGGATGAGGGGGGTGGGGTTTGAGACAAGGTTTCTCTGTGTAACTCAGGCTGTCCTGGAACTCTCTTTGTAGATCAGGTTGGGCTCAAATTATCAGAGATCCCCATGCCTCTGCCTCCCAAGTTCTGGTATTAAAGATGTGCAGCACCATGGCCAGCTTTGAGTTTAATTATAAAATGAGCCACCATAAAGAAAACTCTAAGACAGACTATGATCTAGCAGGACCCCAGCGGTGGAATACAGGTCTTGGCCTATCTGTTGTTTGGCTCCATGTGCTTCAGAGCTCCGACTGCTCCATGGAGCATAACAAAATGGTTTTGGTCTAAGCTAAGGAGTGTAACTATACAAAGAAATTTCTAGAAAGAAGACTCATTACATATTCTAGAACAACCCAGACTTGCCTCTATTTAAATAACAACATATTCAGAGACTTGCTTTGTTTTGAATTCGTTCTCTAACAAGGAAGGGGAAGTGATCCTTTTTAATTATAAAAATTAATTATTAGAGAAAAATGGCTAACAAGACATTTGGTTTCTGGAATTATCAAATCAAATCATGGTTGCTTTCTTTTCTTATAATAGATTTGCCACATGGAATAGATTAATGAGGAACTTCTATCAGAACATATTGCATTGGGAACATATAAGAAGTGGATGCTTTCCTATTCTGGAATAAGGAAAGGGAGGAGAATGGCTTTGGAGGAGTTTGGGAAGCTGCAGCATCCTTTAGGGCTCTCCAATCGGTACATGGATTCGTGCTTCTCAGCCTCATAGCTCCTACTGCACTCAGCTATGCCTTCAATGGCAGGGCTCAGAGGGTTCAACAGCATCCCTTGTTTTAATCTGCACTTATTCTTGAAGGTTACTGTGAGTCATTAGCCCCAGTGTGACAAAGTGGGAGGTCATACAAGTCATACAGGCTTAGCTGCATGTGCACAGCCGGCTTTTGAAAACTTCCCTGAGAAGGTTCTAATGTAGGTGTAATTGAAAGAGAAATGGAATACATATGCATATGCTAATAAAGGTATTCTTTGTAGTCAGCAGATATTCACATAATAATTGAGCATCAGTGAACCTGTTACAGTATAATGAAATATAAAGGTCTTAGAAAATCATATATAGGCCATTGGCTATTAGTGTGATTTTAAAATATAATCAGTAACAATTAACAAAGCCCATAATACGTCTGCAGCTGTTTCTGCTCACTGGTACTAATGATGCTAGAAACTGTTCTAAATTTTAATGCCTCTCTCTTCTAAATTCTTTGTTTAGTGGTTCTCTTGTGGAATAACTTTATAAGGAGTATTTTCTGATATTTTTAAAAGCCATTAATATTGTACACTAAGTTTTAAAAGTTAGGCATAGAAAAATAAATTTATAAAAATATCCAAGTCCAAGAACTTGTCTCTAAGCAGACACACTGGTCAAAAGGGTCAAATATCAAGGAAAAGTGAGGTGGAGTGACATGGCCTGGGAATATCGATCCAAAGGTAGGGACCATGCTGGACAAACATGAGGGCTTGAGTTCGGATCCTTAGAACACAGTTAAAGTGCTCAGACTGTGTGCGCATGTAGACCCAATGCTTGGGGGTGACTTGTGGAAAACAAGGCGATCTGAAGGCTTCCCTGGCCGGTCAGTCTAGTCAGAACAGTAAGGTAGCTCCAGTTTCAGAGACCCTGTCTCAAAAACTAAGGTGGAGAGCATTAGAAAATACTGAAAGTTGATTTCTAGCCTCGATATGTACATGCACAGTGCATACACACACACACACACACACACACACACACACACATACACACACACACACACACACAGCCATATGTGATAAATTAATTTTGTCTTAGTGTTTGCGTGTGTGTGTATGCGTGTGTGTGTGTGGGGGGGGTGTCTTTCACTATGTAGCTCTGACTCCTGGTACTTACTTTGTAGACCATGCTGGCCTCAAGCTCGTAGAGACCAGCCTGTCTCTGCCTCCTGAGTGCTGGGATTCTGCTCAGACTTTGTTTTGGAGTCTTAATGTTAGGTTCTCCAGGGGTTAGATGCAGGGCATTCGCTGAGAGACAGCAGGGGAGGGGACAATAAATGGAATGTATAATCAGACGGCTGCTATGGTAGGGACATGGAAACTGTGAGTCCTGTGGCCAAGCACACGGAGCAGCTGTGGGGAGGCATCAAGGCCTCCCTAGAGAAAAAGTAGCCCATAGTTCCTTTTGGTGGTGTGAGTGGAAGGGAGGGGCCAGAGTGGCTTCCATATTACTACCATCAACAACAGAGTAGAATGTTATAAAGGCATAGAATTGCCCCTGGTGGTACCCCAAGCCTTAACATTATAGAAGAAAGATGAAAAGATTTTCACTTCAAGTTTTTTCTTTACCTTTTTCTTTAGCTTTTAGCCTGGAAAGTTAAAATGCCAACTCTGTGACATATTTGCATAGAATCAATTTTCTATTAAAAATACATAAGCTTTTAAGATATTGCTCTTTTTGACCTTTTCCTCTTAGTCAGCTTCCTGAAGAAAACAGATGAATTCCCTCACTCTAGGCTGGTTCCCTTTTTCTTCTTTCTTTCTTCTTTCTGTCTTTTGATTTCTATTTTTT